>NW_023405268.1:0-50490 GCF_013141755.1 Anopheles stephensi
TTTTACTGTTAAAATTGTGAAAATAGCACTTTCCATGTAATTTAGCCTGAAAGAGTCTTATTTTACGTGTAAATACTGTTTAAATTGTGAAAAATAGCACTTTTCAATGTAATTTAGCCTGAAAGTGTCTTATTTTACGTGTAAATACTGTTAAATTGTGAAAAATAGCACTTTTCCAATGTATTAGCCTGAAAGTGTCTTATTTTAACGTGTAAATACTGTTAAAATTTGGTGAAAAAATAATGCACTTTTCAATGATAATTAGCCTGAAAGTGTCTTATTTTAACGGTGTAATACTGTTAAAATTGTGAAAAATAGCACTTTTCAATGAAATTGAGCCTGAAAGTGTCTTATTTTACGTGTAAATACTGTTTAAAATTGTGAAAAATAGCACTTTTCTCAATGAAATAGCCTGAAAGTGTCTTATTTTACGTGTAAATACTGTTAAATTGTGAAAAATAGCACTTTTCCAGTAATTTTAGCCTGAAAGTGTCTTATTTTACGTGTAAATACTGTTAAAATTGTGAAAAATAGCACTTTTCCAATGAAATTAGCCTGAAAGTGTCTTATTTTACGTGTAAATACTGTTAAAATTGTGAAAAATAGCACTTTTTCAATGAAATTAGCCTGAAAGTGTCTTATTTTACGTGTAAATACTGTTAAAATTGTGAAAAATAGCACTTTTCCAATGAAATTAGCCTGAAAGTGTCTTATTTTACGTGTAAATACTGTTAAAATTGTGAAAAATAGCACTTTTCCAATGAAATTAGCCTGAAAGTGTCTTATTTACGTGTAAATACTGTTAAAATTGTGAAAAATAGCACTTTTCCAATGAAATTAGCCTGAAAGTGTCTTATTTACGTGTAAATACTGTTAAAATTGTGAAAAATAGCACTTTTCCAATGAAATTAGCCCTGAAAGTGTCTTATTTTACGTGTAAATACTGTTAAAATTGTGAAAAATAGCACTTTTCCAATGAAATTAGCCTGAAAGTGTCTTATTTTACGTGTAAATACTGTTAAAATTGTGAAAAATAGCACTTTTCCAATGTATTTGAGCCTGAAAGTGTCTTATTTTACGTGTAAATACTGTTAAAATTGTGAAAAATAGCACTTTTCCAATGAAATTAGCCTGAAAGTGTCTTATTTTACGTGTAAATACTGGTTAAAATTGTGAAAAATAGCACTTTTCCAATGTAATTAGCCCTGAAAGGTGTCTTATTCTTACGTGTAAAGTACTGTAAAATGTTGTGAAAAAGAGCACTTTTCCAATGAAATTAGCCTGAAAAGTGTCTTATTTTACGTGTAAATACTGTTAAAATTGTGAAAAAGAGCACTTTTCCAATGAATTAGCCTGAAAGTGTCTTATTTTACGTGTAAATACTGTTAAAATTGTGAAAAAAGAGCACTTTCCAATGAAAATTAGCCTGAAAGTGTCTTATTTTACGTGTAAATACTGTTAAAATTTGTGAAAAATAGCACTTTTCCAATGAAATTAGCCTGAAAGTGTCTTATTTTACGTGTAAATACTGTTAAAATTGTGAAAAATAGCACTTTTCCAATTGAAATTAGCCTGAAAGTGTCTTATTTTACGTGTAAATACTGTTAAAATTGTGAAAAATAGCACTTTTCCAATGAAATTAGCCTGAAAGTGTCTTATTTTACGTGTAAATACTGTTAAAATTGTGAAAAATAGCACTTTTCCAATGAAATTAGCCTGAAAGTGTCTTATTTTACGTGTAAATACTGTTAAAATTGTGAAAAATAGCACTTTTCCAATGTATTTAGCCTGAAAGTGTCTTATTTTACGTGTAAATACTGTTAAAATTGTGAAAAATAGCACTTTTCCAATGAAATTAGCCTGAAAGTGTCTTATTTTACGTGTAAATACTGTTAAAATTGTGAAAAAGAGCACTTTTCCAATGAAATTAGCCTGAAAGTGTCTTATTTTACGTGTAAATACTGTTAAAATTGTGAAAAATAGCACTTTTCCAATGAAATTAGCCTGAAAGTGTCTTATTTTACGTGTAAATACTGTTTAAATTGTGAAAAATAGCACTTTTCCAATGAAATTAGCCTGAAAGTGTCTTATTTTACGTGTAAATACTGTTAAAATTGTGAAAAATAGCACTTTTCCAATGTATTTAGCCTGAAAGTGTCTTATTTTACGTGTAAATACTGTTAAAATTGTGAAAAATAGCACTTTTCCAATGTATTTAGCCTGAAAGTGTCTTATTTTACGTGTAAATACTGTTTAAATTGTGAAAAATAGCACTTTTCCAATGAAATTAGCCTGAAAGTGTCTTATTTTACGTGTAAATACTGTTAAAATTGTGAAAAATAGCACTTTTCCAATGAAATTAGCCTGAAAGTGTCTTATTTACGTGTAAATACTGTTAAAATTGTGAAAAAGAGCACTTTTCCAATGAAATTAGCCTGAAAGTGTCTTATTTTACGTGTAAATACTGTTAAAATTGTGAAAAAAAGCACTTTTCCAATGAAATTAGCCTGAAAGTGTCTATTTACGTGTAAAACTGTTAAAAATTGTGAAAAATAGGCACTTTCAAATGAAATTAGCCTGAAAGTGTCTTATTTTACGTGTAAATACTGTTAAAATTGTGAAAAATAGCACTTTTCCAATGAAATTAGCCTGAAAGTGTCTTATTTTACGTGTAAATACTGTTTAAATTGTGAAAAATAGCACTTTTCCAATGAAATAAGCCTGAAAGTGTCTTATTTTACGTGTAAATACTGTTAAAATTGTGAAAAATAGCACTTTTCCAATGAAATTAGCCTGAAAGTGTCTTTTTTGCGTGTAAATACTGTTAAAATTGTGAAAAATAGCACTTTTCCAATGTATTTAGCCTGAAAGTGTCTTATTTTACGTGTAAATACTGTTAAAATTGTGAAAAAGAGCACTTTTCCAATGAAATTAGCCTGAAAGTGTCTTATTTTACGTGTAAATACTGTTAAAATTGTGAAAAAGAGCACTTTTCCAATGAAATTAGCCTGAAAGTGTCTTATTTTACGTGTAAATACTGTTAAAATTGTGAAAAATAGCACTTTTCCAATGAAATACGCCTGAAAGTGTCTTATTTTACGTGTAAATACTGTTAAAATTGTGAAAAATAGCACTTTTCCAATGAAATTAGCCTGAAAGTGTCTTATTTTACGTGTAAATACTGTTTAAATTGTTAAAAATAGCACTTTTTCAATGTATTTAGCCTGAAAGTGTCTTATTTTACGTGTAAATACTGTTAAAATTGTGAAAAATAGCACTTTTCCAATGAAATTAGCCTGAAAGTGTCTTATTTTACGTGTAAATACTGTTAAAATTGTGAAAAATAGCACTTTTCCAATGAAATACGCCTGAAAGTGTCTTATTTTACGTGTAAATACTGTTAAAATTGTGAAAAATAGCACTTTTCCAATGAAATTAGCCTGAAAGTGTCTTATTTTACGTGTAAATACTGTTTAAATTGTGAAAAATAGCACTTTTCCAATGAAATTAGCCTGAAAGTGTCTTATTTTACGTGTAAATACTGTTAAAATTGTGAAAAATAGCACTTTTCCAATGAAATTAGCCTGAAAGTGTCTTATTTTACGTGTAAATACTGTTAAAATTGTGAAAAATAGCACTTTTCCAATGAAATTAGCCTGAAAGTGTCTTATTTTACGTGTAAATACTGTTAAAATTGTGAAAAAGAGCACTTTTCCAATGTATTTAGCCTGAAAGTGTCTTATTTTACGTGTAAATACTGTTAAAATTGTGAAAAATAGCACTTTTCCAATGAAATTAGCCTGAAAGTGTCTTATTTTACGTGTAAATACTGTTAAAATTGTGAAAAAGAGCACTTTTCCAATGAAATTAGCCTGAAAGTGTCTTATTTTACGTGTAAATACTGTTAAAATTGTGAAAAATAGCACTTTTCCAATGAAATTAGCCTGAAAGTGTCTTATTTTACGTGTAAATACTGTTTAAATTGTGAAAAATAGCACTTTTCCAATGAAATTAGCCTGAAAGTGTCTTATTTTACGTGTAAATACTGTTAAAATTGTGAAAAATAGCACTTTTCCAATGAAATACGCCTGAAAGTGTCTTTTTTACGTGTAAATACTGTTAAAATTGTGAAAAATAGCACTTTTCCAATGAAATACGCCTGAAAGTGTCTTTTTTACGTGTAAATACTGTTTAATTGTGAAAAATAGCACTTTTCCAATGAAATACGCCTGAAAGTGTCTTTTTTACGTGTAAATACTGTTAAAATTGTGAAAAATAGCACTTTTCCAATGAAATTAGCCTGAAAGTGTCTTATTTACGTGTAAATACTGTTAAAATTGTGAAAAAGAGCACTTTTCCAATGAAATTAGCCTGAAAGTGTATTATTTTACGTGTAAATACTGTTAAAATTGTGAAAAATAGCACTTTTCCAATGAAATACGCCTGAAAGTGTCTAATTTTACGTGTAAATACTGTTAAAATTGTGAAAAATAGCACTTTTCCAATGAAATACGCCTGAACGTGTCTTATTTTACGTGTAAATACTGTTAAAATTGTGAAAAATAGCACTTTTCCAATGAAATTAGCCTGAAAGTGTCTAATTTAACGTGTAAATACTGTTAAAATTGTGAAAAATAGCACTTTTCCAATGAAATTAGCCTGAAAGTGTCTTTTTTACGTGTAAATACTGTTAAAATTGTGAAAAATAGCACTTTTCCAATGAAATACGCCTGAAAGTGTCTAATTTTACGTGTAAATACTGTTAAAATTGTGAAAAATAGCACTTTTCCAATGAAATTAGCCTGAAAGTGTCTAATTTTACGTGTAAATACTGTTAAAATTGTTGTAAAATAGCACTTTTTCAATGTTTTTAGCCTGAAAGTGTCTTATTTACGTGTAAATACTGTTAAAATTGTGAAAAAGAGCACTTTTCCAATGAAAATAACCTGAAAGTGTCTTGTTTTACGTGTAAATACTGTTAAAATTGTAAAAAATAACACTTTTCCAATGAAAATAACCTGAAAGTGTCCTATTTTACGTGTAAATACTGTTAAAATTGTGAAAAATAGCACTTTTTCAATGAAATTAGCCTGAAAGTGTCGTATTTTACGTGTAAATACTTGTAAAATTGTGAAAAATAGCGTTTTTTCAATGAAATTAGCCTGAAAGTGTCGTATTTTACGTGTAAATACTGTTAAAATTGTGAAAAATAGCACTTTTTCAATGTATTTAGCCTGAAAGTGTCTTATTTTACGTGTAAATACTGTTAAAATTGTGAAAAATAGCACTTTTTCAATGTATTTAGCCTGAAAGTGTCCTATTTTACGTGTAAATACTGTTAAAATTGTTAAAAATAGCACTTTTTCAATGTATTTAGCCTGAAAGTGTCTTATTTCACGTGTAAATACTGTTAAAATTGTGAAAAATAGCACTTTTTCAATGTATTTAGCCTGAAAGTGTCTTATTTCACGTGTAAATACTGTTAAAATTGTGAAAAATAGCACTTTTCCAATGAAATTAGCCTGAAAGTGTCTTATTTTACGTGTAAATACTTGTAAAATTGTGAAAAATAGCACTTTTCCAATGAAATTAGCCTGAAAGTGTCTTATTTTACGTGTAAATACTTGTAAAATTGTGAAAAATAGCGTTTTTTCAATGAAATTAGCCTGAAAGTGTCGTATTTTACGTGTAAATACTGTTAAAATTGTGAAAAATAGCACTTTTTCAATGTTTTTAGCCTGAAAGTGTCTTATTTTACGTGTAAATACTTGTAAAATTGTGAAAAATAGCACTTTTTCAATGTATTTAGCCTGAAAGTGTCTTATTTTACGTGTAAATACTTGTAAAATTGTGAAAAATAGCGTTTTTTCAATGAAATTAGCCTGAAAGTGTCGTATTTTACGTGTAAATACTGTAAAAATTGTAAAAAATAACACTTTTCCAATGAAAGTAACCTGAAAGTGTCTTGTTTTACGTGGAAATACTGTTAAAATTGTAAAAAATAACACTTTTCCAATGAAAATAACCTGAAAGTGTCCTATTTTACGTGTAAATACTGTTAAAATTGTGAAAAATAGCACTTTTTCAATGAAATTAGCTTGAAAGTGTCGTATTTTACGTGTAAATACTTGTAAAATTGTGAAAAATAGCGTTTTTTCAATGAAATTAGCCTGAAAGTGTCGTATTTTACGTGTAAATACTTGTAAAATTGTAAAAAATAGCGTTTTTTCAATGAAATTAGCCTGAAAGTGTCTTATTTAACGTGTAAATACTGTTAAAATTGTAAAAAATTACACTTTTCCAATGAAAATAACCTGAAAGTGTCTTGTTTTACGTGGAAATACTGTTAAAATTGTAAAAAATAACACTTTTCCAATGAAAATAACCTGAAAGTGTCCTATTTTACGTGTAAATACTGTTAAAATTGTGAAAAATAGCACTTTTTCAATGAAATTAGCCTGAAAGTGTCGTATTTTACGTGTAAATACTTGTAAAATTGTGAAAAATAGCGTTTTTTCAATGAAATTAGCCTGAAAGTGTCGTATTTTACGTGTAAATACTGTTAAAATTGTGAAAAATAGCACTTTTTCAATGTTTTTAGCCTGAAAGTGTCTTATTTTACGTGTAAATACTTGTAAAATTGTGAAAAATAGCACTTTTTCAATGTATTTAGCCTGAAAGTGTCCTATTTTACGTGTAAATACTTATAAAATTGTTAAAAATAGCACTTTTTCAATGTATTTAGCCTGAAAGTGTCTTATTTCACGTGTAAATACTGTTAAAATTGTGAAAAATAGCACTTTTTCAATGTATTTAGCCTGAAAGTGTCTTATTTCACGTGTAAATACTGTTAAAATTGTGAAAAATAGCACTTTTTCAATGAAATTAGCCTGAAAGTGTCTTATTTTACGTGTAAATACTTGTAAAATTGTGAAAAATAGCGTTTTTTCAATGAAATTAGCCTGAAAGTGTCGTATTTTACGTGTAAATACTGTTAAAATTGTGAAAAATAGCACTTTTTCAATGTATTTAGCCTGAAAGTGTCTTATTTTACGTGTAAATACTTGTAAAATTGTGAAAAATAGCACTTTTTCAATGAAATTAGCCTGAAAGTGTCTTATTTTACGTGTAAATACTTGTAAAATTGTGAAAAATAGCGTTTTTTCAATGAAATTAGCCTGAAAGTGTCGTATTTTACGTGTAAATACTGTTAAAATTGTGAAAAATAGCACTTTTTCAATGTATTTAGCCTGAAAGTGTCTTATTTTACGTGTAAATACTTGTAAAATTGTGAAAAATAGCACTTTTTCAATGAAATTAGCCTGAAAGTGTCTTATTTTACGTGTAAATACTTGAAAAATTGTGAAAAATAGCGTTTTTTCAATGAAATTAGCCTGAAAGTGTCGTATTTTACGTGTAAATACTGTTAAAATTGTGAAAAATAGCACTTTTTCAATGAAATTAGCCTGAAAGTGTCCTATTTTACGTGTAAATACTTGTAAAATTGTGAAAAATAGCGTTTTTTCAATGAAATTAGCCTGAAAGTGTCCCATTTTACGTGTAAATACTGTTAAAATTGTTACAAAAAACACTTTTTCAATGTATTTAGCCTGAAAGTGTCTTATTTGACGTGTTAATACTGTTTAAATGGTGAAAAATAGCACTTTTTCAATGTATTAAGCCTGAAAGTGTTTTATTTTACGTGTAAATACTGTTAAAATTGTTAAAAAATTATACTTTTTCAATGTATTTAGCCTGAAAGTGTCTTATTTTACGTGTAAATACTGTTAAAATTGTTAAAAATAGCACTTTTTCAATGTATTAAGCCTGAAATTGTCTTATTTTACGTGTAAATACTGTTAAAATTGTGAAAAATAGCACTTTTTCAATGTATTCAGCCTGAAAGTGTCTTATTTTACGTGTAAATACTGTTAAAATTGTTAAAAAATCATACTTTTTCAATGTATTTAGCCTGAAAGTGTCTTATTTTACGTGTAAATACTTGTAAAATTGTGAAAAATAGCACTTTTTCAATGAAATTAGCCTGAAAGTGTCTTATTTTACGTGTAAATACTTGTAAAATTGTGAAAAATAGCGTTTTTTCAATGAAATTAGCCTGAAAGTGTCGTATTTTACGTGTAAATACTGTTAAAATTGTGAAAAATAGCACTTTTTCAATGAAATTATTCTGAAAGTCTCCTATTTTACGTGTAAATACTTGTAAAATTGTTAAAAATAGCACTTTTTCAATGAAATACGCCTGAAAGTGTCTAATTTTACGTGTAAATACTGTTAAAATTGTGAAAAATAGCACTTTTCCAATGAAATACGCCTGAACGTGTCTTATTTTACGTGTAAATACTGTTAAAATTGTGAAAAAGAGCACTTTTCCAATGAAATTAGCCTGAAAGTGTCTTATTTTACGTGTAAATACTGTTAAAATTGTGAAAAAGAGCACTTTTCCAATGAAATTAGCCTGAAAGTGTCTTATTTTACGTGTAAATACTGTTAAAATTGTGAAAAAGAGCACTTTTCCAATGAAATTAGCCTGAAAGTGTCTTTTTTACGTGTAAATACTGTTAAAATTGTGAAAAAGAGCACTTTTTCAATGTTTTTAGCCTGAAAGTGTCTTATTTTACGTGTAAATACTTGTAAAATTGTGAAAAATAGCACTTTTTCAATGTATTTAGCCTGAAAGTGTCTAATTTTACGTGTAAATACTGTTAAAATTGTTGTAAAATAGCACTTTTTCAATGTTTTTAGCCTGAAAGTGTCTTATTTACGTGTAAATACTGTTAAAATTGTGAAAAAGAGCACTTTTCCAATGAAATACGCCTGAAAGTGTCTAATTTTACGTGTAAATACTGTTAAAATTGTGAAAAATAGCACTTTTCCAATGAAATACGCCTGAACGTGTCTTATTTTACGTGTAAATACTGTTAAAATTGTGAAAAATAGCACTTTTCCAATGAAATTAGCCTGAAAGTGTCTAATTTTACGTGTAAATACTTGTAAAATTGTGAAAAATAGCACTTTTCCAATGAAATTAGCCTGAAAGTGTCTTTTTTACGTGTAAATACTGTTAAAATTGTGAAAAATAGCACTTTTCCAATGAAATACGCCTGAACGTGTCTTATTTTACGTGTAAATACTGTTAAAATTGTGAAAAATAGCACTTTTCCAATGAAATTAGCCTGAAAGTGTCTAATTTTACGTGTAAATACTGTTAAAATTGTTGTAAAATAGCACTTTTTCAATGTTTTTAGCCTGAAAGTGTCTTATTTACGTGTAAATACTGTTAAAATTGTGAAAAAGAGCACTTTTCCAATGAAATTAGCCTGAAAGTGTCTTATTTTACGTGTAAATACTGTTAAAATTGTGAAAAATAGCACTTTTCCAATGAAATACGCCTGAAAGTGTCTAATTTTACGTGTAAATACTTGTAAAATTGTGAAAAATAGCGTTTTTTCAATGAAATTAGCCTGAAAGTGTCGTATTTTACGTGTAAATACTGTTAAAATTGTGAAAAATAGCACTTTTTCAATGAAATTATTCTGAAAGTCTCCTATTTTACGTGTAAATACTTGTAAAATTGTTAAAAATAGCACTTTTTCAATGAAATACGCCTGAAAGTGTCTAATTTTACGTGTAAATACTGTTAAAATTGTGAAAAATAGCACTTTTCCAATGAAATACGCCTGAACGTGTCTTATTTTACGTGTAAATACTGTTAAAATTGTGAAAAAGAGCACTTTTCCAATGAAATTAGCCTGAAAGTGTCTTATTTTACGTGTAAATACTGTTAAAATTGTGAAAAAGAGCACTTTTCCAATGAAATTAGCCTGAAAGTGTCTTATTTTACGTGTAAATACTGTTAAAATTGTGAAAAAGAGCACTTTTCCAATGAAATTAGCCTGAAAGTGTCTTATTTTACGTGTAAATACTGTTAAAATTGTGAAAAAGAGCACTTTTTCAATGTTTTTAGCCTGAAAGTGTCTTATTTTACGTGTAAATACTTGTAAAATTGTGAAAAATAGCACTTTTTCAATGTATTTAGCCTGAAAGTGTCTAATTTTACGTGTAAATACTGTTAAAATTGTTGTAAAATAGCACTTTTTCAAGGTTTTTAGCCTGAAAGTGTCTTATTTACGTGTAAATACTGTTAAAATTGTGAAAAAGAGCACTTTTCCAATGAAATACGCCTGAAAGTGTCTAATTTTACGTGTAAATACTGTTAAAATTGTGAAAAATAGCACTTTTCCAATGAAATACGCCTGAACGTGTCTTATTTTACGTGTAAATACTGTTAAAATTGTGAAAAATAGCACTTTTCCAATGAAATACGCCTGAACGTGTCTTATTTTACGTGTAAATACTGTTAAAATTGTGAAAAATAGCACTTTTCCAATGAAATTAGCCTGAAAGTGTCTTATTTTACGTGTAAATACTGTTAAAATTGTGAAAAAGAGCACTTTTCCAATGTTTTTAGCCTGAAAGTGTCTTATTTTACGTGTAAATACTGTTAAAATTGTGAAAAAGAGCACTTTTCCAATGAAATACGCCTGAACGTGTCTTATTTTACGTGTAAATACTGTTAAAATTGTGAAAAAGAGCACTTTTCCAATGAAATTAGCCTGAAAGTGTCTTATTTTACGTGTAAATACTGTTAAAATTGTGAAAAAGAGCACTTTTCCAATGAAATACGCCTGAAAGTGTCTTATTTTACGTGTAAATACTGTTAAAATTGTGAAAAAGAGCACTTTTCCAATGAAATTAGCCTGAAAGTGTCTTATTTTACGTGTAAATACTGTTAAAATTGTGAAAAAGAGCACTTTTCCAATGAAATTAGCCTGAAAGTGTCTTATTTTACGTGTAAATACTGTTAAAATTGTGAAAAAGAGCACTTTTCCAATGTTTTTAGCCTGAAAGTGTCTTATTTTACGTGTAAATACTGTTAAAATTGTGAAAAAGAGCACTTTTCCAATGAAATTAGCCTGAAAGTGTCTTATTTACGTGTAAATACTGTTAAAATTGTGAAAAAGAGCACTTTTCCAATGAAATTAGCCTGAAAGTGTCTTATTTTACGTGTAAATACTGTTAAAATTGTGAAAAATAGCACTTTTCCAATGAAATACGCCTGAAAGTGTCTAATTTTACGTGTAAATACTGTTAAAATTGTGAAAAATAGCACTTTTCCAATGAAATACGCCTGAACGTGTCTTATTTTACGTGTAAATACTGTTAAAATTGTGAAAAATAGCACTTTTCCAATGAAATTAGCCTTAAAGTGTCTAATTTTACGTGTAAATACTGTTAAAATTGTGAAAAAGAGCACTTTTCCAATGAAATTAGCCTGAAAGTGTCTTATTTTACGTGTAAATACTGTTTAAATTGTGAAAAATAGCACTTTTCCAATGAAATTAGCCTGAAAGTGTCTTTTTTACGTGTAAATACTGTTTAAATTGTGAAAAATAGCACTTTTCCAATGAAATTAGCCTGAAAGTGTCTTATTTTACGTGTAAATACTGTTTAAATTGTGAAAAAGAGCACTTTTCCAATGAAATTAGCCTGAAAGTGTCTTATTTTACGTGTAAATACTGTTAAAATTGTGAAAAATAGCACTTTTCCAATGAAATTAGCCTGAAAGTGTCTTATTTTACGTGTAAATACTGTTAAAATTGTGGAAAAGAGCACTTTTCCAATGAAATAAGCCTGAAAGTGTCTTATTTTACGTGTAAATACTGTTAAAATTGTGAAAAACAGAACTTTTCCAATGAAATTAGCCTGAAAGTGTCTTATTTTACGTGTAAATACTGTTAAAATTGTGAAAAAGAGCACTTTTCCAATGAAATACGCCTGAAAGTGTCTTATTTACGTGTAAATACTGTTAAAATTGTGAAAAAGAGCACTTTTCCAATGAAATTAGCCTGAAAGAGTCTTATTTTACGTGTAAATACTGTTTAATTGTGAAAAATAGCACTTTTCCAATGAAATACGCCTGAAAGTGTCTAATTTTACGTGTAAATACTGTTAAAATTGTGAAAAATAGCACTTTTCCAATGAAATACGCCTGAACGTGTCTTATTTTACGTGTAAATACTGTTAAAATTGTGAAAAATAGCACTTTTCCAATGAAATTAGCCTGAAAGTGTCTAATTTTACGTGTAAATACTGTTAAAATTGTGAAAAATAGCACTTTTCCAATGAAATTAGCCTGAAAGTGTCTTTTTTACGTGTAAATACTGTTAAAATTGTGAAAATTAGCACTTTTCCAATGAAATACGCCTGAAAGTGTCTTTTTTACGTGTAAATACTGTTAAAATTGTGAAAAATAGCACTTTTCCAATGAAATTAGCCTGAAAGTGTCTAATTTTACGTGTAAATACTGTTAAAATTGTTGTAAAATAGCACTTTTTCAATGTTTTTAGCCTGAAAGTGTCTTATTTACGTGTAAATACTGTTAAAATTGTGAAAAAGAGCACTTTTCCAATGAAATTAGCCTGAAAGTGTCTTATTTTACGTGTAAATACTGTTAAAATTGTGAAAAATAGCACTTTTCCAATGAAATACGCCTGAAAGTGTCTAATTTTACGTGTAAATACTGTTAAAATTGTGAAAAATAGCACTTTTCCAATGAAATACGCCTGAACGTGTCTTATTTTACGTGTAAATACTGTTTAAATTGTGAAAAATAGCACTTTTCCAATGAAATTAGCCTGAAAGTGTCTTTTTTACGTGTAAATACTGTTAAAATTGTGAAAATTAGCACTTTTCCAATGAAATACGCCTGAAAGTGTCTTTTTTACGTGTAAATACTGTTTAAATTGTGAAAAATAGCACTTTTCCAATGAAATTAGCCTGAAAGTGTCTAATTTTACGTGTAAATACTGTTAAAATTGTGAAAAATAGCACTTTTCCAATGAAATTAGCCTGAAAGTGTCTTATTTTACGTGTAAATACTGTTAAAATTGTGAAAAAGAGCACTTTTCCAATGAATTTAGCCTGAAAGTGTCTTATTTACGTGTAAATACTGTTAAAATTGTGAAAAAGAGCACTTTTCCAATGAAATTAGCCTGAAAGTGTCTTATTTTACGTGTAAATACTGTTAAAATTGTGAAAAAGAGCACTTTTCCAATGAAATTAGCCTGAAAGTGTATTATTTTACGTGTAAATACTGTTAAAATTGTGAAAAATAGCACTTTTCCAATGAAATACGCCTGAAAGTGTCTAATTTTACGTGTAAATACTGTTAAAATTGTGAAAAATAGCACTTTTCCAATGAAATACGCCTGAACGTGTCTTATTTTACGTGTAAATACTGTTAAAATTGTGAAAAATAGCACTTTTCCAATGAAATTAGCCTGAAAGTGTCTAATTTTACGTGTAAATACTGTTAAAATTGTGAAAAATAGCACTTTTCCAATGAAATTAGCCTGAAAGTGTCTTTTTTACGTGTAAATACTGTTAAAATTGTGAAAAATAGCACTTTTCCAATGAAATACGCCTGAACGTGTCTTATTTTACGTGTAAATACTGTTAAAATTGTGAAAAATAGCACTTTTCCAATGAAATTAGCCTGAAAGTGTCTAATTTTACGTGTAAATACTGTTAAAATTGTTGTAAAATAGCACTTTTTCAATGTTTTTAGCCTGAAAGTGTCTTATTTACGTGTAAATACTGTTAAAATTGTGAAAAAGAGCACTTTTCCAATGAAATTAGCCTGAAAGTGTCTTATTTTACGTGTAAATACTGTTAAAATTGTGAAAAATAGCACTTTTCCAATGAAATACGCCTGAAAGTGTCTAATTTTACGTGTAAATACTGTTAAAATTGTGAAAAATAGCACTTTTCCAATGAAATACGCCTGAACGTGTCTTATTTTACGTGTAAATACTGTTTAAATTGTGAAAAATAGCACTTTTCCAATGAAATTAGCCTGAAAGTGTCTTTTTTACGTGTAAATACTGTTAAAATTGTAAAAACTAGCACTTTTCCAATGAAATACGCCTGAAAGTGTCTTTTTTACGTGTAAATACTGTTTAAATTGTGAAAAATAGCACTTTTCCAATGAAATTAGCCTAGAAGTGTCTAATTTTACGTGTAAATACTGTTAAAATTGTGAAAAATAGCACTTTTCCAATGAAATACGCTTGTAAGTGTCTTATTTTACGTGTAAATACTGTTTAAATTGTGAAAAATAGCACTTTTCCAATGAAATTAGCCTGAAAGTGTCTTTTTTACGTGTAAATACTGTTAAAATTGTAAAAATTAGCACTTTTCCAATGAAATACGCCTGAAAGTGTCTTTTTTACGTGTAAATACTGTTTAAATTGTGAAAAATAGCACTTTTCCAATGAAATTAGCCTGAAAGTGTCTTTTTTACGTGTAAATACTGTTAAAATTGTGAAAAATAGCACTTTTCCAATGAAATACGCCTGAACGTGTCTTATTTTACGTGTAAATACTGTTAAAATTGTGAAAAATAGCACTTTTCCAATGAAATTAGCCTGAAAGTGTCTTATTTTACGTGTAAATACTGTTAAAATTGTGAAAAATAGCACTTTTCCAATGAAATACGCCTGAAAGTGTCTTTTTTACGTGTAAATACTGTTAAAATTGTGAAAAATAGCACTTTTCCAATGAAATTAGCCTGAAAGTGTCTTTTTTACGTGTAAATACTGTTAAAATTGTGAAAAATAGCACTTTCTCAATGTATTTTGCCTGAAAGTGTCTTATTTTACGTGTAAATACTGTTAAAATTGTGAAAAATAGCACTTTTCCAATGAAATTAGCCTGAAAGTGTCTTTTTTACGTGTAAATACTGTTAAAATTGTGAAAAATAGCACTTTTCCAATGAAATAAGCCTGAAAGTGTCTTATATTACGTGTAAATACTGTTAAAATTGTGAAAAATAGCACTTTTCCAATGAAATACGCCTGAAAGTGTCTTTTTTACGTGTAAATACTGTTAAAATTGTGAAAAATAGCACTTTTCCAATGAAATACGCCTGAAAGTGTCTTTTTTACGTGTAAATACTGTTTAAATTGTGAAAAATAGCACTTTTCCAATGAAATTAGCCTGAAAGTGTCTAATTTTACGTGTAAATACTGTTAAAATTGTGAAAAATAGCACTTTTCCAATGAAATACGCCTGAAAGTGTCTAATTTTACGTGTAAATACTGTTAAAATTGTGAAAAATAGCACTTTTCCAATGAAATACGCCTGAACGTGTCTTATTTTACGTGTAAATACTGTTAAAATTTTGAAAAAATAGCACTTTTCCAATGAAATTAGCCTGAAAGTGTCTTATTTTACATGTAAATACTGTTAAAATTGTGAAAAATAGCACTTTTCCAATGAAATACGCCTGAACGTGTCTTATTTTACGTGTAAATACTGTTAAAATTGTGAAAAATAGCACTTTTCCAATGAAATTAGCCTGAAAGTGTCTTTTTTACGTGTAAATACTGTTAAAATTGTGAAAAATAGCACTTTTCCAATGAAATACGCCTGAAAGTGTCTTTTTTACGTGTAAATACTGTTTAAATTGTGAAAAATAGCACTTTTCCAATGAAATACGCCTGAAAGTGTCTAATTTTACGTGTAAATACTGTTAAAATTGTGAAAAATAGCTTTTTTCCAATGAAATACGCCTGAACGTGTCTTATTTTACGTGTAAATACTGTTAAAATTGTGAAAAATAGCACTTTTCCAATGAAATTAGCCTGAAAGTGTCTTTTTTACGTGTAAATACTGTTAAAATTGTGAAAAATAGCACTTTTCCAATGAAATACGCCTGAAAGTGTCTAATTTTACGTGTAAATACTGTTAAAATTGTGAAAAATAGCACTTTTCCAATGAAATACGCCTGAACGTGTCTTATTTTACGTGTAAATACTGTTAAAATTTTGAAAAAATAGCACTTTTCCAATGAAATTAGCCTGAAAGTGTCTAATTTTACGTGTAAATACTGTTAAAATTGTGAAAAATAGCTTTTTTCCAATGAAATACGCCTGAACGTGTCTTATTTTACGTGTAAATACTGTTAAAATTGTGAAAAATAGCACTTTTCCAATGAAATTAGCCTGAAAGTGTCTTTTTTACGTGTAAATACTGTTAAAATTGTGAAAAATAGCTTTTTTCCAATGAAATACGCCTGAACGTGTCTTATTTTACGTGTAAATACTGTTAAAATTGTGAAAAATAGCACTTTTCCAATGAAATTAGCCTGAAAGTGTCTTTTTTACGTGTAAATACTGTTAAAATTGTGAAAAATAGCACTTTTCCAATGAAATACGCCTGAAAGTGTCTTTTTTACGTGTAAATACTGTTTAAATTGTGAAAAATAGCACTTTTCCAATGAAATACGCCTGAAAGTGTCTAATTTTACGTGTAAATACTGTTAAAATTGTGAAAAATAGCTTTTTTCCAATGAAATACGCCTGAACGTGTCTTATTTTACGTGTAAATACTGTTAAAATTGTGAAAAATAGCACTTTTCCAATGAAATTAGCCTGAAAGTGTCTTTTTTACGTGTAAATACTGTTAAAATTGTGAAAAATAGCTTTTTTCCAATGAAATACGCCTGAACGTGTCTTATTTTACGTGTAAATACTGTTAAAATTGTGAAAAATAGCACTTTTCCAATGAAATTAGCCTGAAAGTGTCTTTTTTACGTGTAAATACTGTTAAAATTGTGAAAAATAGCACTTTTCCAATGAAATTAGCCTGAAAGTGTCTAATTTTACGTGTAAATACTGTTAAAATTGTGAAAAATAGCACTTTTCCAATGAAATACGCCTGAACGTGTCTTATTTTACGTGTAAATACTGTTAAAATTTTGAAAAATAGCACTTTTCCAATGAAATTAGCCTGAAAGTGTCTTATTTTACATGTAAATACTGTTAAAATTGTGAAAAATAGCACTTTTCCAATGAAATTAGCCTGAAAGTGTCTAATTTTACGTGTAAATACTGTTAAAATTGTGAAAAATAGCACTTTTCCAATGAAATACGCCTGAACGTGTCTTATTTTACGTGTAAATACTGTTAAAATTGTGAAAAATAGCACTTTTCCAATGAAATTAGCCTGAAAGTGTCTTTTTTACGTGTAAATACTGTTAAAATTGTGAAAAATAGCTTTTTTCCAATGAAATACGCCTGAACGTGTCTTATTTTACGTGTAAATACTGTTAAAATTGTTAAAAATAGCACTTTTCCAATGAAATTAGCCTGAAAGTGTCTTTTTTACGTGTAAATACTGTTAAAATTGTGAAAAATAGCACTTTTCCAATGAAATACGCCTGAAAGTGTCTTTTTTACGTGTAAATACTGTTTAAAATGTGAAAAATAGCACTTTTCCAATGAAATACGCCTGAAAGTGTCTAATTTTACGTGTAAATACTGTTAAAATTGTGAAAAATAGCTTTTTTCCAATGAAATACGCCTGAACGTGTCTTATTTTACGTGTAAATACTGTTAAAATTGTGAAAAATAGCACTTTTCCAATGAAATTAGCCTGAAAGTGTCTTTTTTACGTGTAAATACTGTTAAAATTGTGAAAAATAGCTTTTTTCCAATGAAATACGCCTGAACGTGTCTTATTTTACGTGTAAATACTGTTAAAATTGTGAAAAATAGCACTTTTCCAATGAAATTAGCCTGAAAGTGTCTTTTTTACGTGTAAATACTGTTAAAATTGTGAAAAATAGCACTTTTCCAATGAAATTAGCCTGAAAGTGTCTAATTTTACGTGTAAATACTGTTAAAATTGTGAAAAATAGCACTTTTCCAATGAAATACGCCTGAACGTGTCTTATTTTACGTGTAAATACTGTTAAAATTTTGAAAAATAGCACTTTTCCAATGAAATTAGCCTGAAAGTGTCTTATTTTACATGTAAATACTGTTAAAATTGTGAAAAATAGCACTTTTCCAACGAAATTAGCCTGAAAGTGTCTAATTTTACGTGTAAATACTGTTAAAATTGTGAAAAATAGCTTTTTTCCAATGAAATACGCCTGAACGTGTCTTATTTTACGTGTAAATACTGTTAAAATTGTGAAAAATAGCACTTTTCCAATGAAATTAGCCTGAAAGTGTCTTTTTTACGTGTAAATACTATTAAAATTGTGAAAAATAGCTTTTTTCCAATGAAATACGCCTGAACGTGTCTTATTTTACGTGTAAATACTGTTAAAATTGTGAAAAATAGCACTTTTCCAATGAAATTAGCCTGAAAGTGTCTTTTTTACGTGTAAATACTGTTAAAATTGTGAAAAATAGCACTTTTCCAATGAAATTAGCCTGAAAGTGTCTAATTTTACGTGTAAATACTGTTCAAATTGTGAAAAATAGCACTTTTCCAATGAAATACGCCTGAAAGTGTCTAATTTTACGTGTAAATACTGTTAAAATTGTGAAAAATAGCACTTTTCCAATGAAATACGTCTGAACGTGTCTTATTTTACGTGTAAATACTGTTAAAATTTTGAAAAATAGCACTTTTCCAATGAAATTAGCCTGAAAGTGTCTTATTTTACATGTAAATACTGTTAAAATTGTGAAAAATAGCACTTTTCCAATGAAATTAGCCTGAAAGTGTCTAATTTTACGTGTAAATACTGTTAAAATTGTGAAAAATAGCTTTTTTCCAATGAAATACGCCTGAACGTGTCTTATTTTACGTGTAAATACTGTTAAAATTGTGAAAAATAGCACTTTTCCAATGAAATTAGCCTGAAAGTGTCTAATTTTACGTGTAAATACTGTTAAAATTGTGAAAAATAGCTTTTTTCCAATGAAATACGCCTGAACGTGTCTTATTTTACGTGTAAATACTGTTAAAATTGTGAAAAATAGCACTTTTCCAATGAAATTAGCCTGAAAGTGTCTTTTTAACGTGTAAATACTGTTAAAATTGTGAAAAATAGCACTTTTCCAATGAAATACGCCTGAAAGTGTCTTTTTTACGTGTAAATACTGTTTAATTGTGAAAAATAGCACTTTTCCAATGAAATACGCCTGAAAGTGTCTTTTTTACGTGTAAATACTGTTAAAATTGTGAAAAATAGCACTTTTCCAATGAAATTAGCCTGAAAGTGTCTTTTTTACGTGTAAATACTGTTAAAATTGTGAAAAATAGCACTTTCTCAATGTATTTTGCCTGAAAGTGTCTTATTTTACGTGTAAATACTGTTAAAATTGTGAAAAATAGCACTTTTCCAATGAAATACGCCTGAAAGTGTCTAATTTTACGTGTAAATACTGTTAAAATTGTGAAAAATAGCACTTTTCCAATGAAATACGCCTGAACGTGTCTTATTTTACGTGTAAATACTGTTAAAATTGTGAAAAATAGCACTTTTCCAATGAAATTAGCCTGAAAGTGTCTTTTTTACGTGTAAATACTGTTAAAATTGTGAAAAATAGCACTTTTCCAATGAAATACGCCTGAAAGTGTCTTATTTTACGTGTGAATACTGTTAAAATTGTAAAAATAGCACTTTTCCAATGAAATTAGCCTGGAAGTGTCTTATTTTACGTGTAAATACTGTTAAAATTTTGAAAAATAGCACTTTTTCAATGAAATTAGCCTGGAAGTGTCTTATTTTACGTGTAAATACTGTTAAAATTGTGAAAAATAGCACTTTTTCAATGTATTTAGCCTGGAAGTGTCTTATTTTACGTGTAAATACTGTTAAAATTGTGAAAAATAGCACTTTTCCAATGAAATTAGCCTGAAAGTGTCTTTTTTACGTGTAAATACTGTTAAAATTGTGAAAAATAGCACTTTTCCAATGAAATACGCCTGAAAAAGTCTTATTTTACGTGTGAATACTGTTAAAATTGTAAAAAATAGCACTTTTCCAATGAAATAAGCCTGGAAGTGTCTTATTTTACGTGTAAATACTGTTAAAGTTTTGAAAAATAGCACTTTTTCAATGAAATTAGCCTGGAAGTGTCTTATTTTACGTGTAAATACTGTTAAAATTGTGAAAAATAGCACTTTTTCAATGTATTTAGCCTGGAAGTGTCTTATTTTACGTGTAAATACTGTTAAAATTGTTAAAAATAGCACTTTTCCAATGAAATTAGCATAGAAGTGTCTTATTTTACGTGTGAATACTGTTAAAATTGTTAAAAATAGCACTTTTCCTAAGATATTAGCCTGAAAGTGTCTTATTTTACGTGTGAATACTGTTTAAATTGTGAAAAATAGCACTTTTCCAATGAAATAAGCCTGAAAGTGTCTTATTTTACGTGTGAATACTGTTAAAATTGTTGAAAATAGCACTTTTCCTAAGATATTAGCCTGAAAGTGTCTTATTTTACGTGTGAATACTGTTAAAATTAAAAAAAATAGCACTTTTCCTAAGATATTAGCCTGAAAGTGTCTTATTTTACGTGTGAATACTGTTAAAATTGTAAAAAATAGCACTTTTTTCGTTTATATCAGTTAAATCTATTGGATGTATTGTTCTTACGTATCCAATTTGAATCTTAGCTTTACCTATCGGTATTATGGCTAATGGATTGTTATTTAAATCATATATGTTTATGTCTGCGAAAATTAGTTTGATCAACAGGATCGTAAGTATTCTGTAACGATAGTTAAAACAATTTTGAAAAAGTATTAATATTTTTTCATTACTTTCTTAAGTTTACTTTATGTATTTTTCGATTGTTTGAATCGATAATATATGTTGGATGATTCTCCTTTACTTTTACTGCATTAAAACGACTTTCGCGTTTGTTATTCGTCTTTTTCTTTTCGAATGCATATTCGTTTTCTACGTAATCCTTATATTTTTCATCTTTGATTTTTTCTTCATTCTTTTTGAATATCTGTAGTATTCTTTCATTTGTTTTTTCTCTTATTCTTGATCTCTCTAGCGGATCGTTTGATATTCCTCCTACATACACATTTCGTGGTGTATCCTTTATGAATGAATGTATGCTGTGATTATACTTATAAACAGCTTGTTGTACTAATGTTATAATGCTCATCTCTGGATTGAGTTTTTTTGTGCATCTAGTGATTTCTCTAATTGTTGAATGGCAACGTTCTATTTGTCCATTCGTTTCTGAACGATTAACTGGAGTTTTAAATATTTTTGTTCCTAGGTTTAGTATTGATTGTTCGATAACGTTTGAGACAAACGTACATTCGTTGTCTATTACAATTTGAGCTGGTAAGTCCCAGTCATATAGGAGTTGTAGTAAAACTTCCTTTATATCAGCGATTGATTTCGATTTTATCGGTCGTATTTTAACGTATTTTGAAAATTTATCTATAGATGAGATAAATAAAAAGTTTGCGTTATAAGCAAATATGTCAATATGGATAATTTCTCCAGGATATGTAGGTATTGGTGTTTTTACTGGTATAAATTCTTGGGGTTTTCTCTCGTATTTTTCTGTTTAACATATCTCACAATTTTTTACAATGTTTTGAATACTTTTTCTCATTCCGGGAAAGTAGAATTTTTTTATAAATTGCAATGAGTTTTCCTTAGCATTTCTGTGAGCAAAATTATGAATATTCTTGATTTCTTCAATTTGTGTTTCTTCATCGCATAGGGCTTGTACTTGTCTTTGGGAAAATCTAGCTTTGATTGTTTTTGGATTGTAGAGAGTTTTATAAACTTCTTGGATAATTCCCATTGTTTGTTCATCTGTGTGAATTCCATTAATTACATTTGGATTGATTAATTTTTTGAATTTATCCTTGATAAAATCTGAAGTAAATGTTGGTTCAATAAAAATATGTCTTCTGAATTTTGGGAAAGGGGTAATTAATTGGTATGAAGAATTAGTTCCAATTTTAAATACTAGTTGGTTGTGGAATACATTAATTGGTGCTTCTGTTGAAGGTATATAAGAATGATCGTCTTCGTCAGCTGAGTGCTGAGTTGGCGTTAATGAGTTTAGTTGTATACGGGAAAGTGCATCTGCTACAACGTTTGATCTTCCGGGTTTGTAGAATAATTGGTAATCGTGTTCCTCCATGAAAGATTTCCATCTTTTCAGTTTTGCGTTGTTGTTCTGCGGAGATAAAGCAAATGTTAATGGTTGATGATCTGTATGAATATTAATTTTAGCTCCGTATATGAAATTTCTCAATGTTTGTAGTGCCCAAACGATGGCAAGCATTTCCTTTTCGTTGGTTGCATAATTTTCCTCTGTTTTGGAAAGAGTACGAGAAATGAAGGTTATCGGTCTATCACCGTCGTGACATTTTTGTGAAAGCACAGCTCCTAGTGCTTTTTCCGATGCGTCTGTTGTTAGTTCGAATGGCTTCTGGAAATCTGGAAAAGCTAAAACATCATTAGAAGATATTATGTCTTTAAGGGTTTGAAATGCGTTTTTTGCGGTTTGATCAAATTTAATAGAGAAATTTTTTGATTCGTGTTTGGAAATTTGGCGATGGCCATCCTCCCCTCTTAGGAGTTTTGTGATGGGTTTTGCCAGTTGTGCATAGTTTTTAATAAACCTGCGGTAGTAACCTGACATTCCTAAGAATCTTCTTAGTTCTTTAAGGTTTTGTGGTTCTGGGAATTTTTTTATGGCTTCAATCTTTTTTATATTTGGTTTAAGTCCTTCACTTGAGACTATGAATCCGAGGAATTCAACTTCTGTCTTTAGAAATTCAGATTTATCCGGTTGTATTTTGAAATTAGCGGCTCTCAGAGTTTCTAGAACAATTCTTAAATTTTGCAGATGTTCTTCAACTGTTTTGCTAAAAATGATTATGTCATCGATGTATATGTGACAAATTTTTCCGATGTGTTCCCTTAAAGTGTCGTCCATGACGCGTTGGAATATTGAAGGGGCATTTTTTAAACCAAATGGCATGCGTACGAATTCATATTTTCCGTTGTTTATTGAAAATGCAGTTTTTTCGATATCATTTTCCGACATAGGTACTTGATGAAATCCTGACGCTAAGTCAAGAGTTGTGAAATATTTATTTGAACCTAGATTGGCTAAAACAGTAGATGGATCCGGAATAGGATATTT
Organism: Anopheles stephensi; assembly: GCF_013141755.1. Taxonomy (NCBI): domain Eukaryota; kingdom Metazoa; phylum Arthropoda; class Insecta; order Diptera; family Culicidae; genus Anopheles; species Anopheles stephensi. Next base: position 23,022 of record NW_023405268.1, read on the forward strand.
ATCGCTTATTGTTTGAGTGTTCAATGTTCTGTAGTCTACGACAAGTCTATATTTTTTTTCATTGGCAGCATCCAGTTTTTTTGGAACAATCCACACTGGTGCATTGTATGGGGATTTCGAAGGTCTGATGATTCCATCATTTAGGAGTTTTTCAATTTGCTTGTTAACTTCACCTTTAAGTGCTTGGGGATAGGGATACGTTTTACTATAAACTGGTGATTCATCTTTTGTTCTTATTGTCGCTTTTACTCGCGATGTACAAGGTAGTTTCAAATCTGGTGGTTGGAAATGATCTTGATATTCCTGTAATAGGTCATGTAGCTTTCTTTTTTCGTTTTGGTTCAGATGATTATCACGAATGTTTATTTTATTTACTTCCTGTAGTTGGTATTGTTGTAATGGAATGACATGTGTGCCATCAATGATTAATATTTCATTGGCTGTGTCAATTACTGCTTTAATTTCCTTTAGTGAATCGTGTCCAATTATAGCATCAAACGATTTTAAATTTTCTAAATGATAAAATTTTAGCATTTTATCTGAATATGGTTTGAATAATCGTGCTTGAGAATAAGCGTCGATTTTAATATCTCCTGCTACGGATGATACGAAAAATGGTTTATCAACCTTGTGTGAAATTTTTGCATATTTTGGATGTATGTAATTTTTATTAGATCCAGTATCAATTAACATTTTGAGTGGTTCTGAAGCGTTACCATAGAATAAGAAGTAAGGCAACGCTGAGTTTATTCTAAAAAATTCAGCTCTGCTTCTTCAAAAGTTTCTCTGAAGTTATTACGTTCTTGTTTTTCAATTGTTCTGAAATATCGTTCGAATGACTGTTGCACATTGTCAACCGTTGTGTTATTCACGTTGTTGTTTACGTTTTCGAATGTTTGTGCAAGATTGGCATCTGCTATATGATTAATGTTGTTTATGTTTCTGGCGTTTGTTTGGATATTATTGACTCTAGGTCGTTTTGGTGGTCTCACATTGTTTGAATTTGGACGATTTCCGTAATTTACTTGGCGAATTCTGATAGATTGATCAACGTCCATCGGTTCTGGTGGAGGTTGACGTTGAAATTGATTAGATTGCATTTTTTGAAAGGGCTGTTGGTGCCTTGGAATGAAATTGTTAAAATTTCGATTTCCATACATTGGAGGTTTTGGGTAATGAGGCCTAGGTGGTGGCTGGGCATGTGTGTACCTTATTGGTGTTGGTGGCGGTAAGGGAATCATATTCCTTGGTGCCGTTGGTGGAGTGTATGTTCTCGGTTTTGTTAACATTTTTCTGCATTCAATATTTTGGAAAGAGATACAATAGCTGTATGCTCCTGCAAGCGATGTTGGCTCATAATTCCTTATGAACTTGTAAACGTCTCCATCGAGTCCTCTCATGAAAGCATCAATTGCTTTTTTGTTGTACATTTCAATTAAAGCTCTGGAAGCTTCGGGGTGTGTAAACCTTTCATCGGTATTTATTTGATTTGCGATGAGGGACAGTAATCTGTTCACCTCGTCGTAATATACTTCAAGTGAGCGGTTCTTCTGTTGCACGCTCATGAGTTGGAAGTCCAATGTTTCCAAGTCACGTTTTTCGCCGTAATAGGTGATCAATGTTTTTTTGATCAGGTTCCAATTTATACCTACGTTTGAAGCGACGAGTGAGTCATTCGCTTCACCGCGTATTTTTCTACGAATGAATTTGCAGATCATGTGGTATTTATTTTGACGTTCGATGGTATCTGTACCTTTAGTTTGATAGAGTTTCACTAAACTGTCTACATCATTTAACCAGCTATTCAGTTCGCTGGGATCCCCAGTGAATGTTGGTAGATCTTTTACCAAATCGGGAATTTTTTCAAAAGTTTCAGGATTTACACTTGTTCCATCTGGCTTTGTGAAATAAAGCGGTGGATCAGAATAATCGATAAAAGTGGGGGCAATATTGCACGCTTCGAGTGCGGCAATGCGGTTGATAATTTGATCAAGTTCGGGTCTCGACATTTTCAATGTTAGAGATTGTAATGAATTAATTAGATCCTCCAGGATTTTTTCGTTAGTTTAAACACGTTTTTAACTTCACTTGATTGAGTTAGTAAGATGTAATATTAATTTGCAATCGTTCTTAATACTCGTTTTTGATTTTTTTTTTTCACTGTTTGAAATTTTCACTAACGATTTTTTATAATTCACTGTACTTACGGTACCATACGCATCCTGTTTCGGGCGTTGGATGAACGTCTTATGTTGTCCTTATCAGCTCCTCTAGCGGGCCTTATGTTGTTTTTCGCTCCTCTAACGGGCCTTATGTTGTTTTTCGCTCCTCTAACGGGCGATGTGTTGTTTTTTGCTGGGAAACCGGCTATGATATTCTTCCTTCTCAGTGTGATGGATGGTTCCTTTTTGTCCAGCGTGAGCTGCTAACTGCACAGGTGACTCGGGATCCTTTTCACACGGCTGCACTCGGCGATCAGGAAGTCTTTTTTAGTTTAGGATTTGGTGGTAACTTTCACTCTAACGTGGTTACTTTTCACTTGCACCTTAACTTTATTTTTCACATAGCGCGGTCCCTATTCGGGCGCCAGTTAACGCACGGTGTCCGGGAGAAGTGTTTTTAAAAAAAACTTAACTTTATTTCCATCGACCGGCGGAGTTAATAACCGTTTGGATTAGCGTCTGAGTATCAACTGAACTGTTTGGATGGATGCTGGTGCGCTGGTCCGTGTTGAATTATGCTGCGTGCTGAATAATGCTGCGTTGCAAATTATGTTGTGCGCTCTGCTTTGTGGATTGTTTGTTTATCGGTCGTGCGTGGTTTGTTTGTTTATCGGTGGCGCGTACTGCTGCGTGGCGTTTCTCGTGTTGCGCTGTCGTCTTAACTCCTTACTGCGCTGTCGTCCTAACTATGCTATTTTTAACAATGTGACTAGCATTTTGTACGTAAAATAAGACACTTCCAAGCTAAATTCATTGAAAAAGTGTTTTTTTAACAATTTGACCATCATTTTGTACGTAAAATAAGACACTTCCAAACTAAATTCATTGAAAAAGTGTGTTTTTAACAATTTGACCAGCATTTTGTACGTAAAATAAGACACTTTCAAGCTAAATTCATTGAAAAAGTGCTATTTTTAACAATGTGACTAGCATTTTGTACGTAAAATAAGACACTTTCAAGATTAATTCATTGAAAAAGTGTGTTTTTAACAATTTGACCAGCATTTTGTACGTAAAATAAGACACTTTCAAGCTAAATTCATTGAAAAAGTGCTATTTTTAACAATGTGACTAGCATTTTGTACGTAAAATAAGACACTTTCAAGATTAATTCATTGAAAAAGTGCAATTGTTTACAATTTGACCAGCATTTTGTACATAAAATAAGACACTTTCAAGCTAAATTCATTGAAAAATGCATTTTTTTACAATTTGACCAGCATTTTGTACGTAAAATAAGACACTTGCAAGCTAAATTCATTGAAAAAGTGTGTTTTTAACAATTTGACCAGCAATTTGTACGTAAAATAAGACACTTGCAAGCTCAATTCATCGAAAAAGTGTGTTTTTAACAATTTGACCAGCAATTTGTACGTAAAATAAGACACTTGCAAGCTCAATTCATTGAAAAAGTGTGTTTTTAACAATTTGACCAGCATTTTGTTTTTTTTGACAAGCATTTTGTACGTAAAATAAGACACTTCCAAGCTAAATTCATTGAAAAAGTGTTTTTTTAACAATTTGACAAGCATTTTGAACGTAAAATAAGACACTTTCAAGCTAAATTAATTGAAAAAGTGTGTTTTTAACAATTTGACCAGCATTTTGTACGTAAAATAAGACACTTTCAAGCTAAATTCATTGAAAAAGTGTGTTTTTAACAATTTGACCAACATTTTGTACGTAAAATTAGACACTTTCAAGCAAAATTCATTGAAAAAGTGTTTTTTTAACAATTTGACCATCATTTTGTACGTAAAATAAGACACTTCCAAGCTAAATTCATTGAAAAAGTGTTTTTTTAACAATTTGACCAGCATTTTGTACGTAAAATAAGACACTTTCAAGCAAAATTCATTGAAAGAGTGTTTTTTTAACAATTTGACCATCATTTTGTACGTAAAATAAGACACATTTAATCTAAATTCATTGAAAAAGTGTTTTTTTAACAATTTGACCAGCATTTTGTACGTAAAATAAGACACTTGCAAGCTAAATACATTGAAAAAGTGTTTTTTTAACAATTTGACCAGCATTTTGTACGTAAAATAAGACACTTTCAAGCTAAATTCATTGAAAAAGTGTGTTTTTAACAATTTGACCAGCATTTTGTACGTAAAATAAGACACTTTCAAGCTAAATTCATTGAAAAAGTGCTATTTTTAACAATGTGACTAGCATTTTGTACGTAAAATAAGACACTTTCAAGATAAATTCATTGAAAAAGTGTGTTTTTAACAATTTGACCAGCATTTTGTACGTAAAATAAGACACTTTCAAGCTAAATTTATTGAAAAAGTGCTATTTTTAACAATGTGACTAGCATTTTGTACATAAAATAAGACACTTTCAAGCTAAATTCATTGAAAAAGTGTTTTTTTAACAATTTGACCATCATTTTGTACGTAAAATAAGACACTTTCAAGCTTAATTCATTGAAAAAGTGTGTTTTTAACAATTAGACCAGCATTTTGTACGTAAAATAAGACACCTTCAAGCTAAATTCATTGAAAAAGTGTTTTTTTAACAATTTGACCATCATTTTGTACGTAAAATAAGACACTTTCAAGCTTAATTCATTGAAAAAGTGTGTTTTTAACAATTTGACCAGCAATTGGTACGTTAAATAAGACACTTCCGAGCTAAATTCATTGAAAAAGTGTTTTTTTAACAATTTGACCATCATTTTGTACGTAAAATGAGACACTTCCAAGCTAAGTTCATTGAAAAAGTGCTATTTTTAACAATTTGACCAACATTTTGTACGTAAAATAAGACACTTTCAAGCTAAATTCATTGAAAAAGTGTTTTTTTAACAATTTGACCAGCATTTTGTACGTAAAAAAAAACACTTTCAAGCTAAGTTCATTGAAAAAGTGCTTTTTTTAACAATTTGACCAGCATTTTGTACGTAAAATAAGACACTTTCAAGTAGAATTCATTGAAAAAGTGTGTGAGTAACAATTTGACCAGCATTTTGTATGTAAAATAAGACACTTTCAGGCTTAATTCATTGAAAAAGTGCTATTTTTAACAATTTCATAGCATTTTGTATGTAAAATAAGACACTTCCAAGCTAAATTCATTGAAAAAGTGTTTTTTTAACAATTTGACCAGCATTTTGTACGTAAAATAAGACACTTTCAAGCTAAGTTCATTGAAAAAGTGCTATTTTTAACAATTTGACCAGCATTTTGTATGTAAAATAAGACACTTTTAAGCTTTATTCATTGAAAAAGTGCTATTTTTAACAATTTGACCAGCATTTTGTACGTAAAATAAGACACTTTCAAGCTAAATTCATTGAAAAAGTGCTATTTTTAACAATTTCACCATTATTTTGTACGTAAAATAAGACACTTTCAAGCTAAATTCATTGAAAAAGTGTGTTTTTAACAATTTGACCAGCAATTGGTACGTTAAATAAGACACTTGCAAGCTAAATTCATTGAAAAAGTGCTATTTTTAACAATGTGACTAGCATTTTGTACGTAAAATAAGACACTTTCAAGATTAATTCATTGAAAAAGTGTGTTTTTAACAATTTGACCAGCATTTTGTACGTAAAATTAGACACTTTCAAGCTAAATTCATTGAAAAAGTGCTATTTTTAACAATGTGACTAGCATTTTGTACGTAAAATAAGACACTTTCAAGATTAATTATTTGAAAAAGTGCAATTGTTTACAATTTGACCAGCATTTTGTACATAAAATAAGACACTTTCAAGCTAAATTCATTGAAAAAGTGCATTTTTTTACAATTTGACAAGCATTTTGTACGAAAATAAGACACTTTCAAGGTAAATTCATTGAAAAAGTGTTTTTTTAACAATTTGGCCATCATTTTGTACGTAAAATAACACACTTTCAAGCTTAATTCATTGAAAAAGTGTGTTTTTAACAATTTGACCAGCATTTTGTACGTAAAATAAGACACTTTCAAGCTAAATTCATTGAAAAAGTGTGTTTTTAACAATTTGACCATCATTTTGTACGTAAAATAAGACACTTTCAAGCTTAATTCATTGAAAAAGTGTGTTTTTAACAATTTGACCAGCATTTTGTACGTAAAATAAGACACTTCCGAGCTAAATTCATTGAAAAAGTGTTTTTTTAACAATTTGACCATCATTTTGTACGTAAAATGAGACACTTCCAAGCTAAGTTCATTGAAAAAGTGCTATTTTTAACAATTTGACCAACATTTTGTACGTAAAATAAGACACTTTCAAGCTAAATTCATTGAAAAAGTGTTTTTTTAACAATTTGACCAGCATTTTGTACGTAAAAAAAAACACTTTCAAGCTAAGTTCATTGAAAAAGTGCTTTTTTTAACAATTTGACCAGCATTTTGTACGTAAAATAAGACACTTTCTAGTAGAATTCATTGAAAAAGTGTGTGAGTAACAATTTGACCAGCATTTTGTATGTAAAATAAGACACTTTCAGGCTTAATTCATTGAAAAAGTGCTATTTTTAACAATTTCATAGCATTTTGTATGTAAAATAAGACACTTCCAAGCTAAATTCATTGAAAAAGTGTTTTTTTAACAATTTGACCAGCATTTTGTACGTAAAATAAGACACTTTCAAGCTAAGTTCATTGAAAAAGTGCTATTTTTAACAATTTGACCAGCATTTTGTATGTAAAATAAGACACTTTTAAGCTTTATTCATTGAAAAAGTGCTATTTTTAACAATTTGACCAGCATTTTGTACGTAAAATAAGACACTTTCAAGCTAAATTCATTGAAAAAGTGCTATTTTTAACAATTTCACCATTATTTTGTACGTAAAATAAGACACTTTCAAGCTAAATTCATTGAAAAAGTGTGTTTTTAACAATTTGACCAGCAATTGGTACGTTAAATAAGACACTTGCAAGCTAAATTCATTGAAAAAGTGCTATTTTTAACAATGTGACTAGCATTTTGTACGTAAAATAAGACACTTTCAAGATTAATTCATTGAAAAAGTGTGTTTTTAACAATTTGACCAGCATTTTGTACGTAAAATTAGACACTTTCAAGCTAAATTCATTGAAAAAGTGCTATTTTTAACAATGTGACTAGCATTTTGTACGTAAAATAAGACACTTTCAAGATTAATTATTTGAAAAAGTGCAATTGTTTACAATTTGACCAGCATTTTGTACATAAAATAAGACACTTTCAAGCTAAATTCATTGAAAAAGTGCATTTTTTTACAATTTGACCAGCATTTTGTACGAAAATAAGACACTTTCAAGGTAAATTCATTGAAAAAGTGTTTTTTTAACAATTTGACCATCATTTTGTACGTAAAATGAGACACTTCCAAGCTTAGTTCATTGAAAAAGTGCTATTTTTAACAATTTGACCAACATTTTGTACGTAAAATAAGACACTTTCAAGCTAAATTCATTGAAAAAGTGTTTTTTTAACAATTTGACCAGCATTTTGTACGTAAAAAAAAACACTTTCAAGCTAAGTTCATTGAAAAAGTGCTTTTTTTAACAATTTGACCAGCATTTTGTACGTAAAATAAGACACTTTCAAGTAGAATTCATTGAAAAAGTGTGTGAGTAACAATTTGACCAGCATTTTGTATGTAAAATAAGACACTTTCAGGCTTAATTCATTGAAAAAGTGCTATTTTTAACAATTTCATAGCATTTTGTATGTAAAATAAGACACTTCCAAGCTAAATTCATTGAAAAAGTGTTTTTTTAACAATTTGACCAGCATTTTGTACGTAAAATAAGACACTTTCAAGCTAAGTTCATTGAAAAAGTGCTATTTTTAACAATTTGACCAGCATTTTGTATGTAAAATAAGACACTTTTAAGCTTTATTCATTGAAAAAGTGCTATTTTTAACAATTTGACCAGCATTTTGTACGTAAAATAAGACACTTTCAAGCTAAATTCATTGAAAAAGTGCTATTTTTAACAATTTCACCATTATTTTGTACGTAAAATAAGACACTTTCAAGCTAAATTCATTGAAAAAGTGTGTTTTTAACAATTTGACCAGCAATTGGTACGTTAAATAAGACACTTGCAAGCTAAATTCATTGAAAAAGTGCTATTTTTAACAATGTGACTAGCATTTTGTACGTAAAATAAGACACTTTCAAGATTAATTCATTGAAAAAGTGTGTTTTTAACAATTTGACCAGCATTTTGTACGTAAAATTAGACACTTTCAAGCTAAATTCATTGAAAAAGTGCTATTTTTAACAATGTGACTAGCATTTTGTACGTAAAATAAGACACTTTCAAGATTAATTATTTGAAAAAGTGCAATTGTTTACAATTTGACCAGCATGTTGTACATAAAATAAGACACTTTCAGGCTAAATTCATTGAAAAAGTGTGTTTTTAACAATTTGACCAGCATTTTGTACGTAAAATAAGACACTTTCAAGCTAAATTCATTGAAAAAGTGTGTTTTTAACATTTTGACCAGCAATTTGTACGTAAAATAAGACACTTGCAAGCTAAATTCATTGAAAAAGTGTGTTTTTAACAATTTGACCAGCATTTTGTTTTTTTTGACAAGCATTTTGTACGTAAAATAAGACACTTCCAAGCTAAATTCATTGAAAAAGTGTTTTTTTAACAATTTGACCATCATTTTGTTCGTAAAATAAGACACTTCCAAGCTAAATTCATTGAAAAAGTGTTTTTTTAACAATTTGACCAGCATTTTGTACGTAATATAAGACACTTTCAAGCTAAATTCATTGTAAAAGTGTTTTTTTAACAATTTGACCATCATTTTGTACGTAAAATGAGACACTTTCAAGCTAAATTCATTGAAAAAGTGTGTTTTTAACAATTTGACCAGCATTTTGTACGAAAATAAGACACTTTCAAGGTAAATTCATTGAAAAAGTGTTTTTTTAACAATTTGGCCATCATTTTGTACGTAAAATAACACACTTTCAAGCTTAATTCATTGAAAAAGTGTGTTTTTAACAATTTGACCAGCATTTTGTACGTAAAATAAGACACTTTCAAGCTAAATTCATTGAAAAAGTGTGTTTTTAACAATTTGACCATCATTTTGTACGTAAAATAAGACACTTTCAAGCTTAATTCATTGAAAAAGTGTGTTTTTAACAATTTGACCAGCATTTTGTACGTAAAATAAGACACTTCCAAGCTAAATACATTGAAAAAGTGTTTTTTTAACAATTTGACCATCATTTTGTACGTAAAATAAGACACTTTCAAGCTAAATTCATTGAAAAAGTGTTTTTTTAACAATTTGACCATCATTTTGTACGTAATATAAGACACTTTCAAGCTTAATTCATTGAAAAAGTGTTTTTTTAACAATTTGACCAGCATTTTGTACGAAAATAAGACACTTTCAAGGTAAATTCATTGAAAAAGTGTTTTTTTAACAATTTGACCATCATTTTGTACGTAAAATAAGACACTTTCAAGCTTAATTCATTGAAAAAGTGTGTTTTTAACAATTTGACCAGCATTTTGTACGTAAAATAAGACACTTTCAAGCTAAATTCATTGAAAAAGTGTGTTTTTAACAATTTGACCATCATTTTGTACGTAAAATAAGACACTTCCAAGCTAAATACATTGAAAAAGTGTTTTTTTAACAATTTGACCAGCATTTTGTACGTAAAATAAGACACTTTCAAGCGAAATTCACTGAAGAAGTGTTTTTTTAACAATTTGACCAGCATTTTGTACGTAAAATAAGACACTTTCAAGCTAAATTCATCGAAAAAGTGTTTTTTTAACAATTTGACCAGCATTTTGTACGTAAAATAAGACACTTTCAAGCTAAATTCATTGAAAAAGTGCTATTTTTAACAATGTGACTAGCATTTTGTACGTAAAATAAGACACTTTCAAGATTAATTATTTGAAAAAGTGCAATTGTTTACAATTTGACCAGCATTTTGTACATCAAATAAGACACTTTCAAGCTGAATTCATTGAAAAAGTGCTATTTTTAACAATTTGACCAGCATTTTGTACGTAAAATAAGACACTTTCAAGCTAAGTTCATTGAAAAAGTGCTATTTTTAACAATTTGACCAACATTTTGTACGTAAAATAAGACACTTTCAAGCTAAATTCATTGAAAAAGTCCTATTTTTAACATTTTGACCAACATTTTGTGCGTAAAATAAGACATTTTCAAGCTAAATTCATTGAAAAAGTGTTTTTTAACAATTTGACCAACATTTTGTACGTAAAATAAGACACTTTTAAGCTAAATTCATTGAAAAAGTGCTATTTTTAACAATTTGACCAGCATTTTGTACGTAAAATAAGACACTATTAAGCTAAATTCATTGAAAAAGTGTTTTTTAACAATTTGACCAGCATTTTGTACGTAAAATAAGACACTTTCAAGCTAAATTCATTAAAAAAGTGCTATTTTTAACAATTTGACCATTATTTTTTACGTAAAATAAGACACTTTCAAGCTTTATTCATAGAAAAAGTGCTATTTTTAACAATTTGACCAGCATTTTATACGTAAAATAAGACACTTTCAAGCTAAATGCATTGAAAAAGTGTGTTTTTAACAATTTGACCAGCATTTTGTACGTAAAATAAGACACTTTCAAGCTAAATTCATTGAAAAAGTGTGTTTTTAACAATTTGACCAGCATTTTGTACGTAAAATAAGACACTTTCAAGCTAAATTCATTGAAAAAGTGTGTTTTTAACAATTTGACCAACATTTTGTACGTAAAATAAGACACTTTCAAGCAAAATTCATTGAAAAAGTGTTTTTTAAATAATTTGACCATCATTTTGTACGTAAAATAAGACACTTTCAAGCTAAATTCATTGAAAAAGTCTTTTTTAACAATTTGACCAACATTTTGTACGTAAAATAAGACACTTTCAAGCTAAATTCATTGAAAAAGTGCTATTTTTAACAATTTGACCAGCATTTTGTACGTAAAATAAGACACTTTTAAGCTAAATTCATTGAAAAAGTGTTTTTTAACAATTTGACCAGCATTTTGTACGTAAAATAAGACACTTTCAAGCTAAATTCATTAAAAAAGTGCTATTTTTAACAATTTGACCATTATTTTGTACGTAAAATAAGACACTTTCAAGCGTTATTCATAGAAAAAGTGCTATTTTTAACAATTTGACCAGCATTTTGTACGTAAAATAAGACACTTTCAAGCTAAATGCATTGAAAAAGTGTGTTTTTAACAATTTGACCAGCATTTTGTACGTAAAATAAGACACTTTCAAGCTAAATTCATTGAAAAAGTGTGTTTTTAACAATTTGACCAGCATTTTGTACGTAAAATAAGACACTTTCAAGCTAAATTCATTGAAAAAGTGTGTTTTTAACAATTTGACCAACATTTTGTACGTTAAATAAGACACTTTCAAGCAAAATTCATTGAAAAAGTGTTTTTTAAATAATTTGACCATCATTTTGTACGTAAAATAAGACACTTGCAAGCTAAATTCATTGAAAAAGTGTTTTTTTAACAATTTGACCAGCATTTTGTACGTAAAATAAGACACTTTCAAGCTAAATTCATTGAAAAAGTGCTATTTTTAACAATGTGACTAGCATTTTGTACGTAAAATAAGACACTTTCAAGATTAATTATTTGAAAAAGTGCAATTGTTTACAATTTGACCAGCATTTTGTACATAAAATAAGACACTTTCAAGCTAAATTCATTGAAAAAGTGCATTTTTTTACAATTTGACCAGCATTTTGTACGTAAAATAAGACACTTTCAAGCTTAATTCATTGAAAAAGTGTGTTGTTAACAATTTGACCAGCATTTTGTACGTAAAATAAGACACTTTCAAGCTAAATTCATTGAAAAAGTGTGTTTTTGACAATTTGACCATCATTTTGTACGTAAAATAAGATACTTCCAAGCTAAATTCATTGAAAAAGTGTTTTTTTAACAATTTGACCAGCATTTTGTACGTAAAATAAAACACTTTCAAGCTAAGTTCATTGAAAAAGTGCTTTTTTTTAACAATTTGACCAGCATTTTGTACGTAAAATAAGACACTTTCAAGCTAAATTCATTGAAAAAGTGTTTTTTTAACAATTTGACCAGCATTTTGTACGTAAAATAAGACACTTCAAGCTAAATTCATTGAAAAAGTGTGTTTTTAACAATTTGACCATCATTTTGTACGTAAAATAAGACACTTCCAAGCTAAATTCATTGAAAAAGTGTTTTTTTTAACAATTTGACCAGCATTTTGTACGTAAAATAAGACACTTACAAGCTAAGTTAATTGAAAAAGTGCTATTTTTAACAATTTGACCAGCATTTTGTACGTAGAATAAGACACTTTTAAGCTTTATTCATTGAAAAAGTGCTATTTTTAACAATTTGACCAGCATTTTGTACGTAAAATAAGACACTTTCAAGCTAAATTCATTGAAAAAGTGCTATTTTTAACAATTTCACCATTATTTTGTACGTAAAATAAGACACTTTCAAGCTAAATTCATTGAAAAAGTCTTATTTTTAACATTTTGACCAACATTTTGTGCGTAAAATAAGACACTTTCAAGCTAAATTCATTGAAAAAGTGTTTTTTAACAATTTGACCAACATTTTGTACGTAAAATAAGGCACTTTGAAGCTAAATTCATTGAAAAAGTGTGTTTTTAACAATTTGACCAGCATTTTGTTTTTTTTGACAAGCATTTTGTACGTAAAATAAGACACTTTCAAGCTAAATTCATTGAAAAAGTGTTTTTTAACAATTTGACCAGCAATTTGTACGTAAAATAAGACACTTGCAAGCTAAATTCATTGAAAAAGTGTGTTTTTAACAATTTGACCAGCATTTTGTTTTTTTTGACAAGCATTGTGTACGTAAAATAAGACACTTCCAAGCTAAATTCATTGAAAAAGTGTTTTTTTAACAATTTGACCAGCATTTTGTACGTAAAATAAGACACTTTCAAGCTTTATTCATAGAAAAAGTGCTATTTTAACAATTTGACCAGCATTTTGTACGTAGAATAAGACACTTTTAAGCTTTATTCATTGAAAAAGTGCAATTGTTTACAATTTGACCAGCATTTTGTACGTAAAATAAGACACTTTCAAGCTAAGTGCATTGAAAAAGTGCTATTTTTAACAATTTGACCAGCATTTTGTACGTAGAATAAGACACTTTTAAGCTTTATGCATTGAAAAAGTGCTATTTTTAACAATTTGACCAGCATTTTGTACGTAAAATAAGACACTTTCAAGCTAAATTCTTTGAAAAAGTGCTATTTTTAACAATTTCAACATTATTTTGTACGTAAAATAAGACACTTTCAAGCTAAATTCATTGAAAAAGTCCTATTTTTAACATTTTGACCAACATTTTGTGCGTAAAATAAGACACTTTCAAGCTAAATTCATTGAAAAAGTGTTTTTTAACAATTTGACCAACATTTTGTACGTAAAATAAGACACTTTCAAGCTTAATTCATTGAAAAAGTGTGTTTTTAACAATTTGACCAGCATTTTGTTTTTTTTTTGACAAGCATTTTGTACGTAAAATAAGACACTTTCAAGCTAAATTAATTGAAAAAGTGTTTTTTTAACAATTTGACCAGCATTTTGTACGTAAAATAAGACACTTTCAAGCTAAATTCATTGAAAAAGTGTGTTTTTAACAATTTGACCATCATTTTGTACGTAAAATAAGACACTTTCAAGCTAAATTCATTGAAAAAGTGCTATTTTTAACAATGTGTTTAGCATTTTGTACGTAAAATAAGACACTCTCATGATTAATTATCTGAAAAAGTGCAATTGTTTACAATTTGACCAGCATTTTGTACATAAAATAAGACACTTCCAAGCTAAATTCATTGAAAAAGTGCTATTTTTCACAATGTGACTAGCATTTTGTACGTAAAATAAGACACATTCAAACTAAATTCATTGAAAAAGTGCATTTTTTTACAATGTGACTAGCATTTTGTACGTAAAATAAGACACATTCAAGCTAAATTCATTGAAAAAGTGCATTTTTTTACAATTTGACCAGCATTTTGTACGTAAAATAAGACACTTGCAAGCTAAATTCATTGAAAAAGTGTGTCTTTAACAATTTGACCAGCATTTTGTTTTTTTTGACAAGCATTTTGTACGTAAAATAAGACACTTCCAAGCTAAATTCATTGAAAAAGTGTTTTTTTAACAATTTGACCAGCATTTTGTACGTAAAATAAGACACTTCCAAGCTAAATTCATTGAAAAAGTGTTTTTATAACAATTTGATCAGCATTTTGTACGTAAAATAAGACACTTTCAAGCTTAATTCATTGAAAAAGTGTGTTTTTAACAATTTGACCAGCATTTTGTTCGTAAAATAAGACACTTTCAAGCAAAATTCATTGAAAAAGTGCTATTTTTAACAATTTGACCAGCATTTTGTACGTAAAATAAAACACTTTCAAGCTAAGTTCATTGAAAAAGTGCTTTTTTTAACAATTTGACCAGCATTTTGTACGTAAAATAAGACACTTGCAAGCTAAATTCATTGAAAAAGTGCTATTTTTAACAATTTCACCATTATTTTGTACGTAAAATAAGACACTTTCAAGCTAAATTCATTGAAAAAGTGTTTTTTACAATTTGACCAGCATTTTGTACGTAAAATAAGACACTTTCAAGCTAAATTCATTGAAAAAGTGCTATTTTTAACAATTTCACCATTATTTTGTACGTAAAATAAGACACTTTCAAGCTAAATTCATTGAAAAAGTGTTTTTTTAACAATTTGACCATCATTTTGTACGTAAAATAAGACACTTTCAAGATTAATTATTTGAAAAAGTGCAATTGTTTACAATTTGACCAGCATTTTGTACATCAAATAAGACACTTTCAAGCTGAATTCATTGAAAAAGTGCTATTTTTAACAATTTGACCAGCATTTTGTACGTAAAATAAGACACTTTCAAGCTAAGTTCATTGAAAAAGTGCTTTTTTTAACAATTTGACCAGCATTTTGTACGTAAAATAAGACACTTGCAAGCTAAATTCATTGAAAAAGTGCTATTTTTAACAATTTCACCATTATTTTGTACGTAAAATAAGACACTTTCAAGCTAAATTCATTGAAAAAGTGTTTTTTTAACAATTTGACCATCATTTTGTACGTAAAATAAGACACTTTCAAGATTAATTATTTGAAAAAGTGCATTTGTTTACAATTTGACCAGCATTTTGTTTTTTTTGACAAGCATTTTGTACATAAAATAAGACACTTTCAAGCTAAATTCATTGAAAAAGTGCATTTTTTTACAATTTGACCAGCATTTTGTACGTAAAATAAGACACTTGCAAGCTAAATTCATTGAAAAAGTGTTTTTTTAACAATTTGACCATCATTTTGTACGTAAAATAAGACACTTCCAAGCTAAATTCATTGAAAAAGTGTTTTTTACAATTTGACCAGCATTTTGTACGTAAAATAAGACACTTTCAAGCTAAATTCATTGAAAAAGTGCTATTTTTAACAATTTCACCATTATTTTGTACGTAAAATAAGACACTTTCAAGCTAAATTCATTGAAAAAGTGTTTTTTTAACAATTTGACCATCATTTTGTACGTAAAATAAGACACTTTCAAGATTAATTATTTGAAAAAGTGCAATTGTTTACAATTTGACCAGCATTTTGTACGTAAAATAAGACACTTTCAAGCTGAATTCATTGAAAAAGTGCTATTTTTAACAATTTGACCAGCATTTTGTACGTAAAATAAGACACTTGCAAGCTAAGTTCATTGAAAAAGTGCTATTTTTAACAATTTGACCAACATTTTGTACGTAAAATAAGACACTTTCAAGCAAAATTCATTGAAAAAGTGCTATTTTTAACAATTTGACCAGCATTTTGTACGTAAAATAAAACACTTTCAAGCTAAGTTCATTGAAAAAGTGCTTTTTTTAACAATTTGACCAGCATTTTGTACGTAAAATAAGACACTTTCAAGCAGAATTCATTGAAAAAGTGTGTGAGTAACAATTTGACCAGCATTTTGTACGTAAAATAAGACACTTTCAGGCTTAATTAATTGAAAAAGTGCTATTTTTAACAATTTCATAGCATTTTGTATTTAAAATAAGACAGTTTCAGGCTAAATTCATTGAAAAAGTGTGTTTTTAACAATTTGACCAGCATTTTGTACGTAAAATAAGACACTTTCAAGCTAAGTTCATTGAAAAAGTGCTATTTTTAACAATTTGACCAGCATTTTGTACGTAAAATAAGACACTTTTAAGCTTTATTCATTGAAAAAGTGCTATTTTTAACAATTTGACCAGCATTTTGTACGTAAAATAAGACACTTTCAAGCTAAATTCATTGAAAAAGTGCTATTTTTAACAATGTGACTAGCATTTTGTACGTAAAATAAGACACTTTCAAGATAAATTATTTGAAAAAGTGCAATTGTTTACAATTTGACCAGCATTTTGTACATCAAATAAGACACTTTCAAGCTGAATTCATTGAAAAAGTGCTATTTTTAACAATGTGACCAGCATTTTGTACGTAAAATAAGACACTTTCAAGCTAAGTTCATTGGAAAAGTGCTATTTTTTACAATTTCATAGCATTTTGTACGTAAAATAAGACACTTTCAAGCTAAGTTCATTGAAAAAGTGCTATTTTTAACAATTTGACCAACATTTTGTACGTAAAATAAGACACTTTCAAGCAAAATTAATTGAAAAAGTGCTATTTTTAACAATTTGACCAGCATTTTGTACGTAAAATAAAACACTTTCAAGCTAAGTTCATTGAAAAAGTGCTTTTTTTAACAATTTGACCAGCATTTTGTACGTAAAATAAGACACTTTCAAGCAGAATTCATTGAAAAAGTGTGTGAGTAACAATTTGACCAGCATTTTGTACGTAAAATAAGACACTTTCAGGCTTAATTAATTGAAAAAGTGCTATTTTTAACAATTTCATAGCATTTTGTACGTAAAATAAGACACTTTCAAGCTAAATTCATTGAAAAAGTGCATTTTTTTACAATTTGACCAGCATTTTGTACGTAAAATAAAACACTTGCAAGCTAAATTCATTGAAAAAGTGTGTTTTTAACAATTTGACCAGCATTTTGTACGTAAAATAAGACACTTTCAAGCTAAATTCATTGAAAAAGTGCTATTTTTAACAATTTGACCAGCATTTTGTACGTAAAATAAGACACTTTCAAGCTAAGTTCATTGGAAAAGTGCTTTTTTTAACAATGTGACCAGCATTTTGTACGTAAAATAAGACACTTTCAAGATTAATTATTTGAAAAAGTGCAATTGTTTACAATTTGACCAGCATTTTGTACATCAAATAAGACACTTTCAAGCTGAATTCATTGAAAAAGTGCTATTTTTAACAATGTGACCAGCATTTTGTACGTAAAATAAGACACATGCAAGCTAAATTCATTGAAAAAGTGCATTTTTTTACAATTTGACCAGCATTTTGTACGTAAAATAAGACACTTTCAAGCTAAGTTCATTGGAAAAGTGCTTTTTTAACAATTTGACCAGCATTTTGTACGTAAAATAAGACACTTGCAAGCTAAATTCATTGAAAAAGTGTGTTTTTAAAAATGTGACCAGCATTTTGTACGTAAAATAAGACACTTTCAAGCTAAATTCATTGTAAAAGTGTGTTTTTAACAATTTGACCAGCATTTTGTACGTAAAATAAGACACTTTCAAGCTTAATTCATTGAAAAAGTGCTATTTTTAACAATTTGACCAGCATTTTGTACGTAAAATAAGACACTTTTAAGCTTTATTCATTGAAAAAGTGCTATTTTTAACAATTTGACCAGCATTTTGTACGTAAAATAAGACACTTTCAAGCTAAATTCATTGAAAAAGTGTGTTTTTAACATTTTGACCAGCATTTTGTACGTAAAATAAGACACTTTCAAGCTAAATTCATTGAAAAAGTGCTATTTTTAACAATGTGACTAGCATTTTGTACGTAAAATAAGACACTCTCATGATTAATTATCTGAAAAAGTGCAATTGTTTACAATTTGACCAGCATTTTGTACATAAAATAAGACACTTTCAAGCTAAATTCATTGAAAAAGTGCTATTTTTAACAATGTGACCAGCATTTTGTACGTAAAATAAGACACTTTCAAGCTTAATTCATAGAAAAAGTGTGTTTTTAACAATTTGACCAGCAATTTGTACGTAAAATGAGACACTTCCAAGCTAAGTTCATTGAAAAAGTGCTATTTTTAACAATTTGACCAGCATTTTGGTTTTTTTGACAAGCATTTTGTACGTAAAATAAGACACTTCCAAGCTAAATTCATTGAAAAAGTGTTTTTTTAACAATTTGACCAGCATTTTATACGTAAAATAAGACACTTCCAAGCTAAATTCATTGAAAAAGTGTTTTTTTTTAACAATTTGACCAGCATTTTGTACGTAAAATAAGACACTTCCAAGCTAAATTCATTGAAAAAGTGTGTTTTTAACAATTTGACCAGCATTTTGTACGTAAAATAAGACACTTTCAAGCTAAATTCATTGAAAAAGTGCTATTTTTAACAATGTGACTAGCATTTTGTACGTAAAATAAGACACTTTCAAGATTAATTATTTGAAAAAGTGCAATTGTTTACAATTTGACCAGCATTTTGTAAATCAAATAAGACACTTTCATCTGAATTCATTGAAAAAGTGCTATTTTCAACAATTTGACCAGCATTTTGTACGTAAAATAAGACACTTTCAAGCTAAGTTCATTGAAAAAGTGCTATTTTTAACAATTTGACCAACATTTTGTACGTAAAATAAGACACTTTCAAGCAAAATTCATTGAAAAAGTGTTTTTTTAACAATTTGACCAGCATTTTGTACGTAAAATATGACACTTGCAAGCTAAATTCATTGAAAAAGTGTTTTTTTAACAATTTGACCAGCATTTTGTACGTAAAATAAGACACTTCCAAGCTAAATTCATTGAAAAAGTGTTTTTTTAACAATTTGACCAGCATTTTGTACGTAAAATAAGACACTTTCAAGCTAAGTTCATTGGAAAAGTGCTATTTTTTACAATTTCATAGCATTTTGTACGTAAAATAAGACACTTTCAAGCTAAGTTCATTGAAAAAGTGCTATTTTTAACAATTTGACCAACATTTTGTACGTAAAATAAGACACTTTCAAGCAAAATTAATTGAAAAAGTGCTATTTTTAACAATTTGACCAGCATTTTGTACGTAAAATAAAACACTTTCAAGCTAAGTTCATTGAAAAAGTGCTTTTTTTAACAATTTGACCAGCATTTTGTACGTAAAATAAGACACTTTCAAGCAGAATTCATTGAAAAAGTGTGTGAGTAACAATTTGACCAGCATTTTGTACGTAAAATAAGACACTTTCAGGCTTAATTAATTGAAAAAGTGCTATTTTTAACAATTTCATAGCATTTTGTACGTAAAATAAGACACTTTCAAGCTAAATTCATTGAAAAAGTGCATTTTTTTACAATTTGACCAGCATTTTGTACGTAAAATAAAACACTTGCAAGCTAAATTCATTGAAAAAGTGTGTTTTTAACAATTTGACCAGCATTTTGTACGTAAAATAAGACACTTTCAAGCTAAATTCATTGAAAAAGTGCTATTTTTAACAATTTGACCAGCATTTTGTACGTAAAATTAGACACTTTCAAGCTAAGTTCATTGGAAAAGTGCTTTTTTTAACAATGTGACCAGCATTTTGTACGTAAAATAAGACACTTTCAAGATTAATTATTTGAAAAAGTGCAATTGTTTACAATTTGACCAGCATTTTGTACATCAAATAAGACACTTTCAAGCTGAATTCATTGAAAAAGTGCTATTTTTAACAATGTGACCAGCATTTTGTACGTAAAATAAGACACATGCAAGCTAAATTCATTGAAAAAGTGCATTTTTTTACAATTTGACCAGCATTTTGTACGTAAAATAAGACACTTTCAAGCTAAGTTCATTGGAAAAGTGCTTTTTTTAACAATTTGACCAGCATTTTGTACGTAAAATAAGACACTTGCAAGCTAAATTCATTGAAAAAGTGTGTTTTTAAAAATGTGACCAGCATTTTGTACGTAAAATAAGACACTTTCAAGCTAAATTCATTGTAAAAGTGTGTTTTTAACAATTTGACCAGCATTTTGTACGTAAAATAAGACACTTCCAAGCTAAGTTCATTGAAAAAGTGCTATTTTTAACAATTTGACCAGCATTTTGTACGTAAAATAAGACACTTTTAAGCTTTATTCATTGAAAAAGTGCTATTTTTAACAATTTGACCAGCATTTTGTACGTAAAATAAGACACTTTCAAGCTAAATTCATTGAAAAAGTGTGTTTTTAACATTTTGACCAGCATTTTGTACGTAAAATAAGACACTTTCAAGCTAAATTCATTGAAAAAGTGCTATTTTTAACAATGTGACTAGCATTTTGTACGTAAAATAAGACACTCTCATGATTAATTATCTGAAAAAGTGCAATTGTTTACAATTTGACCAGCATTTTGTACATAAAATAAGACACTTTCAAGCTAAATTCATTGAAAAAGTGCTATTTTTAACAATTTGACCAGCATTTTGGTTTTTTTGACAAGCATTTTGTACGTAAAATAAGACACTTCCAAGCTAAATTCATTGAAAAAGTGTTTTTTTAACAATTTGACCAGCATTTTATACGTAAAATAAGACACTTCCAAGCTAAATTCATTGAAAAAGTGTTTTTTTTTAACAATTTGACCAGCATTTTGTACGTAAAATAAGACACTTTCAAGATTAATTATTTGAAAAAGTGCAATTGTTTACAATTTGACCAGCATTTTGTACGTAAAATAAGACACTTTCAAGCTGAATTCATTGAAAAAGTGCTATTTTTAACAATTTGACCAGCATTTTGTACGTAAAATAAGACACTTGCAAGCTAAGTTCATTGAAAAAGTGCTATTTTTAACAATTTGACCAACATTTTGTACGTAAAATAAGACACTTTCAAGCAAAATTCATTGAAAAAGTGCTATTTTTAACAATTTGACCAGCATTTTGTACGTAAAATAAAACACTTTCAAGCTAAGTTCATTGAAAAAGTGCTTTTTTTAACAATTTGACCAGCATTTTGTACGTAAAATAAGACACTTTCAAGCAGAATTCATTGAAAAAGTGTGTGAGTAACAATTTGACCAGCATTTTGTACGTAAAATAAGACACTTTCAGGTTTAATTAATTGAAAAAGTGCTATTTTTAACAATTTCATAGCATTTTGTATGTAAAATAAGACACTTTCAAGCTTAATTCACAGAAAAAGTGTGTTTTTAACAATTTGACCAGCAATTTGTACGTAAAATGAGACACTTCCAAGCTAAGTTCATTGAAAAAGTGCTATTTTTAACAATTTGACCAGCATTTTGGTTTTTTTGACAAGCATTTTGTACGTAAAATAAGACACTTCCAAGCTAAATTCATTGAAAAAGTGTTTTTTTAACAATTTGACCAGCATTTTATACGTAAAATAAGACACTTCCAAGCTAAATTCATTGAAAAAGTGTTTTTTTTTAACAATTTGACCAGCATTTTGTACGTAAAATAAGACACTTCCAAGCTAAATTCATTGAAAAAGTGTGTTTTTAACAATTTGACCAGCATTTTGTACGTAAAATAAGACACTTTCAAGCTAAATTCATTGAAAAAGTGCTATTTTTAACAATGTGACTAGCATTTTGTACGTAAAATAAGACACTTTCAAGATTAATTATTTGAAAAAGTGCAATTGTTTACAATTTGACCAGCATTTTGTAAATCAAATAAGACACTTTCATCTGAATTCATTGAAAAAGTGCTATTTTCAACAATTTGACCAGCATTTTGTACGTAAAATAAGACACTTTCAAGCTAAGTTCATTGAAAAAGTGCTATTTTTAACAATTTGACCAACATTTTGTACGTAAAATAAGACACTTTCAAGCAAAATTCATTGAAAAAGTGTTTTTTTAACAATTTGACCAGCATTTTGTACGTAAAATATGACACTTGCAAGCTAAATTCATTGAAAAAGTGTTTTTTTAACAATTTGACCAGCATTTTGTACGTAAAATAAGACACTTCCAAGCTAAATTCATTGAAAAAGTGTTTTTTTAACAATTTGACCAGCATTTTGTACGTAAAATAAGACACTTTCAAGCTAAATTCATTGAAAAAGTGTGTTTTTAACAATTTGACCAGCATTTTGTACGTAAAATAAGACACTTTCAAGCTAAATTCATTGAAAAAGTGCTATTTTTAACAATGTGACCAGCATTTTGTACGTAAAATAAGACACTTTCAAGATTAATTATTTGAAAAAGTGCAATTGTTTACAATTTGACCAGCATTTTGTACATCAAATAAGACACTTTCAAGCTGAATTCATTGAAAAAGTGCTATTTTCAACAATTTAACCAGCATTTTGTACGTAAAATAAGACACTTTCAAGCTAAGTTCATTGAAAAAGTGCTATTTTTAACAATTTGACCAACATTTTGTACGTAAAATAAGACACTTTCAAGCAAAATTCATGGAAAAAGTGTTTTTTTAACAATTTGACCAGCATTTTGTACGTAAAATATGACACTTGCAAGCTAAATTCATTGAAAAAGTGTTTTTTTAACAATTTGACCAGCATTTTGTACGTAAAATAAGACACTTTCAAGCTAAATTCATTGAAAAAGTGCTATTTTTAACAATGTGACCAGCATTTTGTACGTAAAATAAGACACTTTCAAGATTAATTATTTGAAAAAGTGCAATTGTTTACAATTTGACCAGCATTTTGTACATCAAATAAGACACTTTCAAGCTGAATTCATTGAAAAAGTGCTATTTTCAACAATTTAACCAGCATTTTGTACGTAAATGAAAATACTTTCAAGCTAAGTTCATTGAAAAAGTGCTTTTTTTAACAATTTGACCAGCATTTTGTACGTAAAATAAGACACTTTCAAGCTAAGTTCATTGAAAAAGTGCTATTTTTAACAATTTGACCAGCATTTTGTACGTAAAATAAGACACTTTTAAGCTAAATTCATTGAAAAAGTGCTATTTTTAACAATTTGACCAGCATTTTGTACGTAAAATAAGACACTTTCAATCTAAATTCATTGAAAAAGTGTGTTTTTTTACAATTTGACCAGCATTTTGTACGTAAAATAAGACACTTTTAAGCTTTATTCATTGAAAAAGTGCTATTTTTAACAATTTGACCAGCATTTTGTACGTAAAATAAGACACTTTCAAGCTAAATTCATTGAAAAAGTGCTATTTTTAACAATTTCACCATTATTTTGTACGTAAAATAAGACACTTTCAAGCTTTATTCATTGAAAAAGTGTGTTTTTAACAATTTGACCAGCATTTTGTACGTAAAATAAGACACTTCCAAGCTAAGTTCATTGAAAAAGTGCTATTTTTAACAATTTCATAGGATTTTGTAAGTAAAATAAGACACTTTCAGGCTAAATTCATTGAAAAAGTGCTATTTTTATCAATTTCTTAGCATTTTGTACGTAAAATAAGACACTTTCAGGCAAAATTCATTGAAAAAGTGCTATTTTTAACAAGTTCATATCATTTGGTACGTAACATAAGACACTTTCAAGCTAAATTCATTGAAAAATTGCAATCTTTTACAATTTGACCAGCATTTTGTACGTAAAATAAGACACTTTCAAGCTAAATTCATTGAAAAAGTGTGTTTTTAACAATTTGGCCAGCATTTTGTACGTAAAATAAGACACTTTCAAGATAAATTCATTCAAAAAGTGTGTTTTTAACAATGTGACCAGCATTTTGTACGTAGAATAAGACACTTGCAAGCTAAATTCATTGAAAAAGTGTGTTTTTAATAATTTGACAAGCATTTTGTACGTAAAATAAGACACGTCCAAGCTAAATTCATTGAAAAAGTGTTTTTTTAACAATTTGACCATCATTTTGTACGTAAAATAAGACACTTCCAAGCTAAATTCATTGAAAAAGTGTTTTTTTTAACAATTTGACCAGCATTTTGTACGTAAAATAAGACACTTTCAAGATTAATTATTTGAAAAAGTGCAATTGTTTACAATTTGACCAGCATTTTGTACATCAAATAAGACACTTTCAAGCTAAATTCATTGAAAAAGTGCTATTTTTAACAATTTGACCATCATTTTGTACGTAAAATAAGACACTTTCAAGCTTAATTCATTGAAAAAGTGTGTTTTTAACAATTTGACCAGCATTTTGTACGTAAAATAAGACACTTTCAAGCTAAATTCATTGAAAAAGTGCTATTTTTAACAATTTGACCAGCATTTTGTACGTAAAATAAGACACTTTCAAGCTAAGTTCATTGAAAAAGTGCTATTTTTAACAATTTGACCAACATTTTGTACGTAAAATAAGACACTTTCAAGCTAAATACATTGAAAAAGTGTGTTTTTAACAATTTGACCAACATTTTGTACGTGAAATAAGGCACTTTCAAGCTAAGTTCATTGAAAAAGTGCTATTTTTAACAATTTGACCAGCATTTTGTACGTAAAATAAGACACTTGCAAGCTAAATTCATTGAAAAAGTGTGTTTTTAACAATTTGGCCAGCATTTTGTACGTAAAATAAGACAATTAGAAGCTAAATTCATTGAAAAAGTGTTTTTTTAACAATTTGACCATCATTTTGTACGTAAAATAAGACACTTCTAAGCTAAATTCATTGAAAAAGTGCTATTTTTAAACAATTTGACCAGCATTTTGAACGTAAAATAAGACATTTTCAAGCTAAATTCATTGAAAAAGTGTGTTTTGAACAATTTGACCAACATTTTGTACGTAAAATAAGACACTTTCAAGCTAAATTCATTGAAAAAGTGCTATTTTTAACAATTTGACCAGCATTTTGTACGTAAAATAAGACACTTTCATGCTAAATTCATTGAAAATTGCAATTTTTTACAATTTGACCAGCATTTTGTACGTAAAATAAGACACTTTCAAGTTAAGTTCATTGAAAAAGTGCTATTTTTAACAATTTGACCAGCATTTTGTACGTAACACAAGACACTTTCAAGCTAAATTCATTGAAAAAGTGTTTTTTAACAATTTGACCAACATTTTGTACGTGAAATAAGGCACTTTCAAGCTAAGTTCATTGAAAAAGTGCTATTTTTAACAATTTGACCAGCATTTTGTACGTAAAATAAGACACTTGCAAGCTAAATTCATTGAAAAAGTGTGTTTTTAACAATTTGGCCAGCATTTTGTACGTAAAATAAGACAATTAGAAGCTAAATTCATTGAAAAAGTGTTTTTTTAACAATTTGACCATCATTTTGTACGTAAAATAAGACACTTCTAAGCTAAATTCATTGAAAAAGTGCTATTTTTAACAATTTGACCAGCATTTTGAACGTAAAATAAGACATTTTCAAGCTAAATTCATTGAAAAAGTGTGTTTTGAACAATTTGACCAACATTTTGTACGTAAAATAAGACACTTTCAAGCTAAATTCATTGAAAAAGTGTGTTTTGAACAATTTGACCAACATTTTGTACGTAAAATAAGACACTTTCAAGCTAAATTCATTGAAAAAGTGCTATTTTAACAATTTGACCAGCATTTTGTACGTAAAATAAGACACTTTCATGCTAAATTCATTGAAAATTGCAATTTTTTACAATTTGACCAGCATTTTGTACGTAAAATAAGACACTTTCAAGCTAAGTTCATTGAAAAAGTGCTATTTTTAACAATTTGACCAACATTTTGTACGTAAAATAAGACACTTTCAAGCTAAATACATTGAAAAAGTGTGTTTTTAACAATTTGACCAACATTTTGTACGTAAAATAAGACACTTTCAAGCTAAATTCATTGAAAAAGTGCTATTTTTAACAATTTGACCAACATTTTGTACGTAAAATAAGACACTTTCAAGCTAAATTCATTGAAAAAGTCCTATTTTTAACATTTTGACCAACATTTTGTACGTAAAATAAGACACTTTCAAGCTAAATACATTGAAAAAGTGTGTTTTTAACAATTTGACCAACATTTTGTACGTGAAATAAGGCACTTTCAAGCTAAGTTCATTGAAAAAGTGCTATTTTTAACAATTTGACCAGCATTTTGTACGTAAAATAAGACACTTGCAAGCTAAATTCATTGAAAAAGTGTGTTTTTAACAATTTGGCCAGCATTTTGTACGTAAAATAAGACAATTAGAAGCTAAATTCATTGAAAAAGTGTTTTTTTAACAATTTGGACCATCATTTTGTACGTAAAATAAGACACTTCTAAGCTAAATTCATTGAAAAAGTGCTATTTTTAACAATTTGACCAGCATTTTGAACGTAAAATAAGACATTTTCAAGCTAAATTCATTGAAAAAGTGTGTTTTGAACAATTTGACCAACATTTTGTACGTAAAATAAGACACTTCAAGCTAAATTCATTGAAAAACGTGCTATTTTTAACAATTTGACCAGCATTTTGTACGTAAATAAGAACACTTTCATGCTAAATTCATTGAAAATTGCAATTTTTTACAATTGACCAGCATTTTGTACGTAAAATGAGACACTTTCAAGTTAAGTTCATTGAAAAAGTGCTATTTTTAACAATTTGACCAGCATTTTGTACGTAAAATAAGACACTTTCAAGCTAAATTCATTGAAAAAAGTGTTTTTTAACAATTTGACCAACATTTTGTACGTAAAATAAGACACTTTCAAGCTAAGTTCATTGAAAAAGTGCTATTTTTAACAATTTGACCAGCATTTTGTACGTAAAATAAGACACTTTCAAGCTAAATTCATTGAAAAAGTGTGTTTTTAACAATTTGGCCAGCATTTTGTACGTAAAATAAGACAATTTAGAAGCTAAATTCATTGAAAAAAGTGTTTTTTTAACAATTTGACCATCATTTTGTACGTAAAATAAGACACTTCTAAAGCTAAATTCATTGAAAAAGTGCTATTTTTAACAATTTGACCAGCATTTTGAACCGTAAAATAAGACATTTTCAAGCTAAATTCATTGAAAAAGTGTGTTTTGAACAATTTGACCAACATTTTGTACGTAAATAAGACACTTTCAAGCTAAATTTCATTGAAAAAGTGTGTTTTGAACAATTTGACCAAACATTTTGTACGTAAAATAAGAACTTTCAAGCTAAATTCATTGAAAAAG
>NW_023405269.1:0-63473 GCF_013141755.1 Anopheles stephensi
GGCTGCGTCAACAGCACGCGGAAAGCTTTTTCCTCGGGGTTTCTTTTTTATTGATTCGCGTATCGATGTATGTTTTCTTTCTTTTCTTTTCTTTTCCGTTTTGTTTCCCGATTTTTCGTACGGGATGCAACCAAACGTCCCCAAATATGGCTGATGTGTGTGTGTGTATGTGTTTGTTTTTTCTCCTATCCTTCTTCTTTGATTCTTGCCGTCGTCTACCGCCTTGGGTTGAACTGCCGTGTCACTTCTACGCACCTACACACACATACATACACACGCACAAACACACACACATTCGGTCCACATGGTTAGGTTACTACACTCGCGCTACTGGAGCGTCGCTTCGATGGAGGCTACCTCCATATAAGGATAAAGTACGCCAGAAAAGGCTCCGACTGGTTTCGGTTCGGGCCACCTGCTCCAGTGTTTCACGGCTGCTGCTGCTGCTACTGGTCACCGTTGGGATGGTTGGAAGCTGTCGGGCAGATGATGCCGGTGCTGGCCGCACCGGGGAGGACGAGTGTCTCGAGTGTTCCTTCTCGTGGAGGAGCATGAACAACCGTTTGAGCTAACGGTAGAAGCGAGCAGCGATCGTGGCCTTTCGGTGCACGGGCCTACCGAACTGTCCGTAGCGGTGCAGCTAATGTATCCCCGAATGCGACCTGCTCCTGGACTCACGCTGGAGGGCTAGCCAGTGATCTGTACGCACTGTACGACGATCAGCTTGAAGGCGCTGTATGCGCACCGGATCGACTCACCACGAAGCGGATGCGATTGAGCAAACGTTCTACTGCTTCCATGCCAGTGTCCTGCTAGAACTATGCAAATTGCGCAAGGAGACGGAACTGCGTCGTCTCGAACGTCTGTCAACGCAGCGCACCAAGCGTGACTTCCATCCCACCGGCTGTAGCCTTAACAATCTCCTGTCCACCAACCGGAAGGTGTACGAGTTCGGGCTGGAACACGAAGGACTCAAACCAACGTCACAGATCGTGCTCAGCACCATCTTCCTCGTGACGGACGTACTGTCCGAGTTCTACAATCGTCGTATCGCCGCCAACGCTAACGGACTTACTACGCACCCGGTGGACGTCCCGGAGGGCCTGGATCCGACTCGGCTCTACCAAAGCATCCCCCCCCGATCGGGTGATCCTGCTGCAAACCATCAAGCATCAGATCCTGCACAAGCTGGGCCTGCGGGAGCGTCCCCGCTTGACGAAGCACCTCAACAACGAGCACGTCTTCGAAGCGTTCGACCGGATCTACGGCAACAAGATCAACATCGGCAACACGTACGCCGAGGAGCACTACTACCGGCGCTATCTCACCGCCAACCTGTCCTCCGACCTGTCCGGAGACTTTGTCGATGCGTTCTTCCGCCGCGGACCGGACGCAACCGATCGTGCCAATCAGCAGCAGCAGCAGCAGCAAGCAGCAACATCAGCAGCAACCCCAACAACCGGCAGCTGCCAGCCAGAATGCAAAGCAGCGCACGAAGAGCAAGCCGGCCGGGCCCGAGCACGGCGGTGGAGGCAGTACCGGCGACAAGCACAATCTGTTTGCCGGCACAAAAATACTGTCCTACGCGGAAAAAGGTTCGTCCTACGGGCTGCACCACCCTGACAGTGCAGACACACACACACACGCGGTCCCGAAAGGCAACTGTCGTGACTCTTCCATAAAGTGATATTATGTGGTCGTTATGGCCGCTCGTTCTACAATGTACTCGTCGCCGATACCGCCGAAAAACAAATGCCATTTACAATACACAAACTCCGCCGCGGAGCAGTCGCTGACACGCTTAATGAATCTTAATCACTCGTCCACGGACGAGGACAATGTTTCCGGGGGTTTACTTCTCTTTTCCAGCGTTCTATTTCTTCACAGCACACAGACACACACCACCAACAAGACACACCACTTACCCATCATTATTCAAACACCACTGTCTACCTCTCTGTCTCTCTCTCTCTCAAATACCGACAGTAAAACAACCACACTGTAAGTTTGCCCTGTAGGCTCCATTTTTTATCGTTTCGTAGTGGTTTGATGTGTTGGCGCTGCTTTCCTTTAACCCGAACTTTGTGTCAAACCTGCAGATTGATCCACACTAGTTGCTCTCTGAGTGACGCTGTTTGACAGGTGTCGTGAGGTGGAAGCCCGTACTAATCGAGTTTGTACTTATCGTTACAGAATCTCCCAAGCATTATGGTGAGTAAGCATATTTGGTTACAGCAGTTGCTGTAGTGCTGGAGTGCTAGATGTTTTAAATTCCTTTTGTACAGTCGTATAGATATAGAATAGTTTACACTGTAGGAGAGGTTTGACATACACTAGCTGTAACGTAGGTTGAGTGTATAGCATATACCAATTGATAGCGCAAATATTCATTGATCATTCGTAGCTTCAACAAATTTAGTTGGCAAATTTACACAAAGCGTCAGACGAATAGTGCAAGATGTGAAGGACGAAGGTTCGCCGAGTGAGTATTCGCACTAATGGACTGGATGCCGCATCGAGATCGTCTTACTAATCGCTTCCGAAAAAAAAAACCCCATCCAGGTGGCATGAGCCGTGAAGAGCTGCTCGAGACGAACGAACGGCTTCGAGCGGTCCGGATCCGATTGGAGGAATCGTACGACACTGCCAAGAAGGCACTGGTCAACCTGATGAACAAATACGGTGACTCCAAGAGCCAGCGCAACATCTTCAATCGCTATCCGATGCTGAAGCTCATGATTAAGGTAAGCTTCGGGTAGCGTTCCGATAGCGACTTCGATTAACCCTCGGCTGCACACTCTCCCGCAGGATGTGATCCGGTTGGAAACGCAGTACTGGACACTGTCGAGATCCCGAAGCAGGAGAAGCTAGAAACTGTTCCGGCCTTCGTACTGCGTGCCTGTAGCATTATGGAGAAATCGCAAAAGTCGGGCGAAGGCGTGAAGACGTCCGCCAAGCTGGCAGAGGAAGCGGCGAACGACGCGAACGGATGGAGCGGCTCGAAAGTAGGGATCCAACTCCGACGGTGGATAGACTCCTTGCCCCTGGTACTAATGCCTTCGTTTTTTCCCCATTCCAGCGATGACCACGGCACAGATCGAGCAGGAAAACACGCAGATGATAAACGATCTGTATCGTCTGCTGAAAAGTACACCGGTCTAAGGAACTTGATTCGAGAGCTGAAGGTAAACCAACAAATGTTCACGACTGTCTCAGCACCACAAATGATTCTTCTCCCCCCCACCCTATCTACCAACGATTGCAGTCCGAGTACGGTAACTCCAAATCTACCCAATCTTCCCCCGGTACACGATGCTGAAGGACATGATCAAGGACATTATGCACGATCCGGACTACATGGAGGTTTGCCACGAGGTGGACAACTGAAATCACCAGAAATAAAACCCGCTCGTCATCGAATCGAACGTCTAAACCGTAGACACTCATTGCGATGAAGGGCGAGTTTTATTGGGCTTGACGCGCAAGCGCGCGCGTCGTGCATTCGCTGCACATTTCTGTTCCGTTTTGTTTTTTTTTTTCGTGAAGACCTTTACATATGTATATCGGAAATGGACGACGGTGTGGAATATCGGTACTTCCGCGACCGCTAATATCAGGCTGTACAAACAACGGAAAAAAACCCATTGCGCCATATCTTCCCGAAGCTGCTGCTGCAACTACACACTCTATATCATTAGTTCGCTTGGTAGCTCAAGACGGTGGGCAACAACACATCGCACCATCATCGCTGGACGGGGATCCTGGCATTACACCGAATTGGCGCGTCTTTTTTTCGTTTGCTTGCTCGGGGACAGGTGATACACGTGATGGGGACGACGTTCGTTCGCAATGTGAATTAACAATCACAGGGCCTTAGGGAGGGGATCAACGTCAAACCCACGGTGCGGTGTTGTCACACTCTGGCAGTATTATCTCGAACAGTAAGCTCCGCTCCCCTCCTGTAGGATGTCCTTTCCGGCGTTTCTTCGGTTTCGGTTCGATTGTCTTGTCAGCTGACGTTAGCTGAGAGTTGGTCTGACAGTTTGAGTTTTTAATTCCGCCCGCCGTCCGCCAAACAACCGCTTCAATTGTATAGGATTCGCATCGATAGGCAGCCGGGTAGCAATGCTTGCCATTCATTGTTTATGGACGCTAATGCTTAAAATCAATTTTTAGCGAGTTCTATGCACGTTCGCAATGGCGGATGGTATTTGTTTTCCCCCTCGGAACTCTCACTATATCCCCGCGGCTGTAGCTGTAGTGGGGATCATTTCTCCAAGGACATAGTAAGTAGGAAGGAAACCACAAAGAAGAGGCAAAGCAAGAGGATACTTACAAAAAAAAAAAGATAAAATTGAAACAAAACAAACAAACATTGATGAAATGACCCACCTATCTCTACACGAACAATGTATTCAATACAACAAAGGAAAGAAGAGGCAGAAAGAAGAAGCAAACAAAAAAGGGATGATAAAAGAACACAACTATTTTTGCACAGATAGTTTTTACATATTCAATCAAACTTTTTTTTTCTTTGTTACTCCTTTGGATCACAGCTAGGCACAAACACATTCACACACACTTACACCGAACTACACAATCGAATCATCCAACGTAGACAACACAACTAAGGACACTTACACCTAGGACACTTAGGACACACGCCGAACACGTGGAACCAAAATTGTGGCACAACAGCAAAGCAAAGCTAAACAAAATGAACAAATTAGATGCGAGGAGAAATAGCAACTACAACAAAAAAGTAACGCAAAAACAAAAAAGGTAAGGGGATACACACTACATTAGGCAACACTAAAACGTAAAACATTAACTAAAGCAAAAGACCAATTCAATAATACAAAAACAAACAAAAAAAAAACTCATAGCGACAACAAAGTGTAGCGCGCGAAGCAGAAAAACAGAAAAAGATAGTCAAAAGTAAGGTAACAAACGGAAACTCAACTCTTGACCGTACACACAGTTGTGAAGGTGAAGAAGATAACGCTAAACGAACAAAACAAACAAACAAAAAAAACTAGGGAACAACTACCAGAATAAATTTAACAGATGAAACACTATTGAAGAAAAACAAACAATTTGCAAAAAAAAAAACATACACAAAAAAGAGGGGGGAGTGGGAAAGCCAAGTTTCCCTCGAAACAAAGTTGCTTTCCAATTTTTTTTGTGCGAGTGTTTCAGCAAAGAGCTCGCTACGATGACGATGGTTGGAGCTCTTTAGAAGAACAAATTTGATACAAAATGAGTAAAGTAACGAAAAAAAAAAAAAACTTTAACAAACTAAACACACACGTGGTCCGACGATGTGGGAAAGACCGTAGAGTTGATAAGAGAGGAGAAAAAAAAAACACACACAGACAAACAAAAAATACTAAACTCATCATCACACTACTTCCTCACTGAATAGGAACAGAACGAAACACACACACACACTCACATACACTGCTCGCCTATTTACACACGATCGGTGCGAAAGGAAGCGATAGAACAAGCGTAGTAGTAGTTGGTGCAGTGATGTAAAAGGCGCGAACTAGCGCAATTGTGGTAATACTGTCGACAAAACAATGGTAACAGCAGACAAACAAAACTAGCACAACCAAACCAAACCAAACGAGCAAACAAAAAGAAAAGTGAAAAATAGTAAGAAACACTTACGTAAGAATATATATTCAATATTAGCTGTGTTGTTTTTGGTGGCGGCCATAGTGTGACGCGGTTGTGGCGCGGGACCCGACCAGAGCCCAAACAAACAAATATTCGTGGATAACAATAACGTAGATAGAAATCAATAATAGTGATGTAAACGTGGTATGGCAACAGAAAAAGGATACAAAAGAAAAGACAACACACGCACACGCACGCACACTGCAACAAAAACACATAAAGAAACCTCTTGAAAAGGGGATAAACAGCAGACACAAACCCAGGCGAGAGCTACATCCCACTACACTGACCCACTCCCACCATGTGAAGCTAATCATCCGCATAAGTGTTACAGCAGCTCAGCGCAATAGCAAAAGTAAACCGATGCAAGTAGTGATGGAAGGCATGCCAAAGGAACCGTGCTAATGTCATTTGTCGCCAAGGATTTGTGTATGTGTGTGTGTGTGTTTTTTTATAATTTAACAAACAACCATGGCTGACTTAATCGTTCTAAAATCAAACACAATTTGGAAGTGTGTGCGATACATGTCAACACTGACAGCGTTGACAGATTATCTAGTGACAACCTGCCACTATTTGCTTGCCTCTTTACCATGGCTACTAATGTATCAGCGCCGAGCTCCATCGTCTGCTAATCCTAGATAGTGGAATGACCTTTCTGGCGGAAGCATCAACGCAATCATTTTATGTCAGTTTGAGTCCCTGACGCATCCTTTGTCTATGTGGACCAAGGTGTATGTATTGTAGAAGGTGAATTTTTGTCGATTGGACAAAGCACCATTTTAGTC
The DNA here is from genome assembly GCF_013141755.1 of Anopheles stephensi. Lineage (NCBI taxonomy): Eukaryota > Metazoa > Arthropoda > Insecta > Diptera > Culicidae > Anopheles > Anopheles stephensi. The sequence continues at coordinate 6,471 of NW_023405269.1, forward strand.
GAGATATGTCAGATTTTTTTTTTACAAAATCATATGGTATGTGGCTACCACATGAACAAACAGCCTCGATTCTCAGTCCCTTGAGAAATTTCGCTAGTTTATGGGTCATCTTCGCATATCAACTGTTGTGCCACAGAGTATTGACGATATTTGGTTGGATTTTTCGTCAAAAAATCGCAAGCGAAACAACCACCAGCGCCTCCTTCGACGCTTGTAACACTCTTTTCAATACCCTTCCCCTCGATGACCCCGGAACTGTTATGTCAGGTTGAGAAATGTCAATTTGCTCTAAACAACTCTACCTGGTATATCCATATACCTTCATGTGGACGACCTAGCAAGACTTTACGGACTGGTTCGTAGGGTGCCATTTCTCATTAGATGACCAAGTCATCGGCGTCCAGCGTGTCTAATTCATAACGCGGTCGTGGAGCTCACCGTACAGCTCGTAGAGCTTTTCATTGACTATTCACAAACTGAGGGCCAAAACAAATTCTAAGAATATTCCTATCGAAGTGAATCTTCCTCTTGCCATTTGTGATGCCGCCATTGCTTCTTCTCATAAATCTCCAACCGATCCTTTGGTAAGCTTCTTCTATACCAGAGAGGCACAACCCAATGTGGTCTATGTCATCAGCATGTGCCAGAATCTTAATACACTAGTAGAAGATGGGTCCCAAAAACTTCCACTACCGCGCAGTTGTAGAGAAGATAGACCAAGCCCTGGATCTCTCTGGCACAAGCCCCTGATGGTACACACACCACACCACAGTGTTCACGGCGTCTAATCTGTTCACCGTGACTAATGGTAGTGAAACATGAGCCGTTTGTAGTGCCTCGAACCACCTCCGCTCGATGCAACACACTCGGCAGGGTTATGCGTTTGGCAACACTCGTACGGTATCTCAGCACCTGCATTTATGCAACCGTGCTCGAGGTCAAATGAAACGTAAGTAGACAGCTGCAAGGGCGCACACACACACACGCACGCAAGCACAGCCATGCAAGAGAAGGAAGCACCTTTTTCCCCATGTACGTAGGTCGATTTGCTAAGCTTGCTTGCGGTCTTACTGTTGCATCGCCGTAAAAAAAAAAATCACGACCGTAAGAGTTCCCTAGGAAATGCAAGCAAAACAAAACAAAAACGAATATAAATAAATTTGCGGTCGATCTGTTGTACTAGCTTCGGGAGGTATCGTTCGTATTGCTATAGCATTTGTTGAGTTTAAACGTTAAACCGGGCTCCAAACAAGCACCAACACGCACATACACACACATTTAAACGATAATCCAGCCCCCTTAAATCACTTATCCTCCCATCCCACTAAAAAGGCTCGCTTTACTTAGGTTTTCTCCATGGGGCGGGGAAACAAACGAGAGCATTTAGAGTGTTGCATTCAGAACTTGTACATACGCAGCATTGTTGTATAGTTGTGCTTAAGTTTGGCTTATTGTGAAAAAAAGATGCGAAAGAATTACATTACAAGATGAAAGCAAACAAAAAAGTGAAAGTATTTCAAACACACTGGCGCAACTTGTGAAGAAATCAACCACTCTATTATACACGTGCGAACGCTAGCTACAGTCGGTGAGCAGGTGTTAGTAGGCGTTGACAGTTGGTACACTAAGGCAGATTGGAAGATTGGAACACGCAAAGCAAAACAAAAAAGGCTATTCAGCAACAGCACAGCCAAAACAGAAAATCAACACAAGCGGACGGCATACAGGCCGTGCTTCATATTATAACATTGTCGTAGCAATTTGTCAAGCCGCCGAAGAGCCGGATGGGCATATTTATATATATACAACACGCATACAATATACATATACATATATATACATATACATATTCTTAGTTCATATTGATTATTACATTGGCACGGCATTACGGGAGAGAAACAAAAACGATTCACACGGCCGCAAACACGCGAACGACAGAGCAAGCAAGTACATCCGCGGTTTTGGGTTTTACGTTACACGGTGTTTATGTTTTCTGTTTGGCGTGCTTTAGTTCCTGGCCGGTTTCAAAATCAACCCGGTTCCGATGTGCTGCGAGTGTGTCCTGGAGCACCCACCCACCGTTCGGCTAACGGACTTCCGCCCCAATATCATGCTCATACCCACCGAAAACAAATTGTGTGCTCTAAGGGTGTGCAGTTCGTCGTCCTGGGGACGGTGGAAAAATGCGACCAGCGGATGCTTTGAAGTGACGACAGCTCCAGCCAATAGCTAAGCAGTCACCATACAGATCCAAACACAGACACACACACACACACAAAAACACCTTTCCAATAAGATTAGGAACAGTTGTGGCTCAAGCAAGGAGGCGCTTGATAAGCGTGTAAGTGAATGAACGAAATCCCCGTGATGTGGCGTTGCATAAGCTTCACATTTGTTTTTGCGCAACTTATTTCCTTCAGTTTTTTTTTATCATATCTCTTTCTCTCTTTCTTAAGCTTAAGGAAAACTTAGAAATGTGATAATTGCCAAAAGAACAGAAAAACGCAATCAAACAAAGACGAATGCATCACCAACTACACTAGCACGATCGATAACTGGTGGAAAACGTGGAAAAGAACAACCAACAGACAACTAAAACGCGTAACGGTCTTAACGGCTTTACGGACAGAAAGGACAACAAAAAAGAAGCCAAAAAGACATACACAGACACTTTACAAAAGGAAGGAAGAAACGGAAGGAAAGAGAGGTAAATGCAAGGAAGAAAAACACTTGAAAACGGACCGGATAACGTGAGGAGCGCAAAAGGACACATCACTCGACACGATGATACATCCAACCGGAACCGGAAGGAAACAGTTGAAAGGTGGAACACAAAAATTTTGAAATTCTTGAAATTTCCACCACGAAAAATGAAGACAATGTGAAGCACACGTTGCATTTGGTTCACTTGGCTTTGCTTTGCAATAGAGCTGGAAAGAGGGAAAGAGATAAAACTGTTTTGTTAATCATTTTCTTTCTTTTGTTGTCTATAATTTTTAAGATGATCTTATCCACACTTATGTACACTGGGCACACCAGGAAAAAGGTTCTCCTGAACGATTTTCTTTGCAAAACGTCGTAAAATACTCAAAAAATACCATTCAAGCGCTTTCGACTCGGTTCGCTTGAGGGGGGTTTTCCCTCAAAATGCTTCACCTTCACCTGTCCGACACGTAACCAGACCCATCTATCTATCTTTCCCACCTGCAGACAAAAAGAAAAAAAGAAGGAATATTCGCTCAAGAAAAGGAAAACCAATGGGTGAAACAATCTCAGACTGCTCAGTACAATCATACCACAACAAAAAATGGACAGCTTGCAAGCGTAACATTTCCAGCCAGGAAAACCCTTTTCCAACACACACACATGCAGACACACAAAAACACGCACAGACAACACAAAAGTAACACACCCGTACGATCGTGATCAGGCAAGGGTGAGGAATGGAGTGTAACGTAAGAAATAGTACTGAAACTGTCAAAAATTCGGCAACAGAAAATTTGTTTTCAGCTCCTGTTTTGGGAAAGAAAAAGGAAAACTGCGAAACAAAATTCCAAAAAACAAAACAACTAACCTTTAAACAAACGAAGAAGCAAGATAGAACAAAGAAAAAGGGGAAACAAAGAAAACAAATTGAAAAGAAAAATCAACCACACAACCGAACCACAATTGGGAAAGAGAGCGACAGAGACGAGAAGAAGGAAAAGAAAAAGCAAAGAAACGCGAAAGAGACAGTGTAACACGGTTTTACCAAATGCCGCCCATCAAATTCCTATCAAATCATCTCATAATAATAATAATAATTATGATAATAATAATACTCTTCTATCCCAAACCATGCCGAAAAGATGAGCAAAAACGCTGGTACACACAAACGCATAAGAAAACAGTAAGCTAAACACAAAAGAGAAGAAGGTGAAAATGATTCACAAGAAAAGGAAAGAGGAACAGGAAAGGAGAAAAAACAGAGAGCGAGAGAGAAAGAGAAAGAGTGGTTCTGAGAACAAATTTAGCACAAGATGAAGCAAACAGACTACAGATACAGATCGGAAAAGATTCTCGTTACATCGCTCGTGTAATTTCTTACATCGGCAACTTCATAATATCGGAATCCGTGTTGCGATATGTGGTTTTGGTTGGTATTTCAACAAAAAAACAACAAAACGAACGTTTTTCTTTCCGTTTTCCCAACACACACACACGCGTTTCAGAACACAGCCACACACACGTACACGTACATCGTCTTTGTAATGATGCGGTATTTACAATATTTAGCTGAATAAACATGTTTGCTTGGTTGAAGCTTTCGGTGGTGTGTCTCCTGTGTGGGTCTTTTTGTTCCGGTATCTGTTGGATGACTTTTATGGGATCATTTACACCGAGTGCACCGGATGTCCGGGTGAGTGTGTGTGTGTGTGAATTATGGCGGTATCTACGGGAGTGTGGCGTATTCACAGGTAAGCTGCAGAAGGTCACAGGTAGATCGAAAGGGAGTGCTTGGTAATAAACCTCGGTGCACGGGGTGCACGGTTTTCCCCGAGATCTGTCGACTTTATGGACCTGGCGAATCATCGCCCGCAAGGCGTGAGGAGGCATACACAGTGAAATCTGACACCTGACCTGAAGGGTCAGTGAGCAAATCTAATCTTCACGTCCACATAAAATGCGGTGATTTGCGTCCCAATGAACCATAGGTGGGCTTACCTTCCAAAGCCGAGGGTAAATGGTACCCCTGGGCGGCCCAAACAGGGATCGTCGCTACCCATTCCCATTCCACCAGCCACGACGATTGAAAATGTAAATATTCCTTCCACCTCCAGTCCGGATTTCTGTACGGAAGGCTTGGCCAGGGACGGCTTAAGTAAAAGGCAACATTCTTATCAGCATCCCTGTACCCTTGAAGGTTAAGTTCCGTGTTCAAAATACGACTGACAAAACACAACGAAAAAAAAGTCGTTGGAAGCTTGACACAACACCCAAGAGCGAGAGAGTCACCCCTTAATCGGTCCGTTTAGGAAAGTATCACAAACGGCTTATCGTCTAGTGGACTAAGAGCCGCCCGTAGAAACTGATCCGATTTGAACAACTTTGTACGCTAGTTTGGCTGCAGGAGAGACAAGAGCCCTGTCACGGGGTTTACTGTTTGGGCTTTAGGCTCACGTTCACGAGCCCCGTACACACGAAGCATTGGCAGAGCGTTGGGTTGGGTGTGGACCAAGCGAGTAGTAATAAAGCATGCTTATGGGTGTTATTTTACACCCGGCTCACTCACTTTCCCTGCAGCTTGGCTCGGATGTTGTCCGCTTCATCATAGCCAGCTCGTATGACTTTGTGGTGTGGGATCGTTTTTCAGCACGCCTTGATGCTGAGCGTGAGAACGTGTCACGTAAATGATTTAAAACAATCGCAGCGACACTTCAAATGGCCGACTCGGGGCTTGGGGAGATCCAGGTTTCGGCGACGTTAATAGCAGTAACTAAGGCGACGAATTCGCACTGTTACTGCTACACACTAGACTGCTAAAGATTACCTCCAAGAGTCTCGTTAGCTCTTACATTAGCTCTGCAGAGGTGATTGTGATGTAAAGCAGCCCAAGTTATGATAATGTCTCACAGATGCGAGGTCACAGAACGTGAAGAAATCGTTTCATATTTACATTGTACTTGGCAAAAAAGTCCCACGATCTAATGTCACGAGGTTCTGCATTATTGATGCTAATCCTTATCTTATCGATCTTCCCAATGAGGCTTAGTATCCCATTATGTTGACGGTATGGCCTAGCGGATTTTTTTGAGGAATCCATTGTTGTTTTCCGAAGACCACAGTCACCTAAAGCATTTTTTCTACCTTAAGCTATTTCTCTGCAGTATCGTTAGAGTTACCCGCATCCTCAGAAGTTGTTAACCTTCACAAAAAAGTTATCAGTCAAGCAATAACCTCCTCCGTACCTCCGCCTATATCCGACAGCGACATCCAGTAACGACCATGTTAATAGACTGTACGCCCACCCCCCCCCCCCCCTCACATAACCCGACCCGTCCCAGTCAATGTTGCAAGGGAAACCACATCGGCAGGTTCCGCCCCCTGTCTATTCCAAAAATGCGACTTTGTTTTAAATTACCAAACTACCGGTACAGAATGTGCGGGCCCCCGGACATTCAATTCCGATACCGGTCCCCCCTGGCGAAGGGTCGCCGTTGCCGTTGAGGGTTTTCCTTTTCAATTTCCTCCACTTGCCTCACGCATCGAACGGGGCGCGTTTTGGATCGCCCAGACGGCGTCCAGGATCGTCGTGGACAACGCCCACCAAAATTGCCATCTTGCGTGAGGCGTCCTTTCCTGGCTGGCGTGATGTGTTCGTTGTAGTAACATTGAAAAATTTAAAGCAAAATACACCTTTCGATGGTAAAAAAAAAACACCGAGCAAGAGGGAGTTCGTTACTTCTTCAGGTGATATTTGCGTGTGTGTGTGTTTGAAAATTGTCCGTTAGAACACGTGGAACGGTGGGACGGTACTCGCTGGGGGGGGGGGGGGGGGGAAAGCGCCGTAAAACAAAACAGATGAATTGAATGCGCGCCATGGCAGTCGGGACTTCGATTCCCTTCGACTTGTGCGCCCTGTCCTGTGCACATGCATGCACAGTGCAGTGCCGTGATGGGGATAGTTTGTAGGACTAAACCTTATAAGGACCGGGGCAGCCGGGGTGTAAAGAATGAGGGCGACAAAATAAAAGAAGAAAAGCACCACTTTGACCTGCCCTTGCGCATGAATGGAACGGGAACGAATGAACGGACGAACGAACCGTGTGTGTGTGTGTGTGTGTGTGTGTGTGTGACTGTCCGTTGGCGGTCAAGTGGTTTTCGCTGTTGTAAATGGGAAAGAAAACAAGAACTCACCGGATAGCAATGGAAGCGAGAAAGCCTGCACACCACGCATACACGTAAAGGTCCCGGTGTGTCCCCGATCGCGCTTGGCATATGCAGCAGCGCGTGGGTAGTTGCCCAACAGCGACACCACAAATCAACCTCGGGCGGCCGTTCTCCGAACTCCGAAGCCTCCACTTGGCTTGGAGGCGCATTATGCTGGCTTCAGCAGTTGGTGACGTCGTCTGTATTGGCGTACCCGGCCCCCTGTCGCCCGTCCACCATCCGTCGTACATCTCTCACCCTTTGGTTCTTGGATCGTTCCAGGTTGTTGCGACACTGGAGAGTGTCAAAGGCGGCGTCAGTAAAACCGGGTCTACCCTTTTCCCTTTTCCAAACAGCCCACTCCAGCCCATCCATCCTCCCGTTCCCTTCGTCAGATCGTTTCGCGGTCGGAATCGACGTATTTATGGCTCCGATCTCCGCTTCCGCCGCTCCCGGACCCGGTAAGCCGCCCGGCAAATGTAACGGCACGTACACGGCGCCGCCGAAACCACACCAACACACCACCGCACACCGGCATAAGTCAGCAATGGGCGAGCGAGCAGGCGTGCGAGTGGTGCACGAGCATAAAGCAGCATAACTAGCCCGGCGTGCACCGTCGTGATGGAGTGGTGTTAGTAAAGGGAGGAATTCCAACGTTGCAAACGTCGTTCGCAGCACACAGCACCGCCACAGTGCCGGAACCATCTGCTACGATTGAACGGTTTGTGGGTGACCGTATCCTTCGGTGAACGGTTTGAGCGTGATCGTACAGTGACCCGCAACCGGAAAGACACCCTTACGCCAAAACAATCATCAATCAACTTCCGGCGAAAATGGCGGTTTGGATATCGGGGATGAACCCCCACACTCATCTACGCCTACGGTTGCGTGATCTTTCGCGGTGCTGAGTGCCCGGAACTCAGCATCGGAGGATGCATGCGATCGACGGAATTCGGAATGCGTGCCGGGATGGATGTGTGCGTGTGTGTGGCTGTACGTGAGTGGGAAAATGCATATGCTGCTGTGTGTGTGCGATTGTTTGATTTTTTAAACATTCTATTGCTTTCTCGTTCTTTTTCCCCATTCCGTTGGTAACGCTATCTCTCTCTCTCTCTCTCTCTCTTGTCGGTCTCTCACACTATGAACAAGCGGTGGTCTACAAAAAAATGCAAAAAAAGTAAAAAAAATACTATTATAATAACGACGAACATTTTAAAATTTATATTCAAATAACTCTATGGATAAAATTGAAAAATAATATCTCGTACTCAATTCAAACAAGCTTTATGAATATCAATAATTTCATACAATGATTCGAGCGGTCTTGTTCTGGCATTTCTGGCTCTCTGGACCTATTTTACTCTTAGTAGGTCGATAGTCAGTCCTGAGTCCCTAGTTAAAAAATTGTTTATTGCTACATTCTTGTCACAGTTTCAATGGGCAGCAAGAAGCATTTTTAATATGGAAATAACAAGACAAGCTTTAGAGCCTACCAAATGCCATCCTTCTGAACTGAACTGGCGCTACAATCAACCAGACCCGGGACGTCTCCGTTTCAGATGTAGTATCCGAAGAACTTTAAGCAGTAATAAGTAATAAGTAGTCAATATATAAGGTCAAACAAGTTGGTTAGGGAAAGTTTTGTTGGTTTTTCACTCATCAAAATCGATATCAACTCCTGTCTGAACCGTTCTCTCGTTGATTGGCTAGCTAAGGAAAAATTAAAAATAAAAGATTCTGGACCAAATAGAAAGGCCTGCTGAGATTGTAGTTCCAAAAATTTACCAAAGAATACTTTTTCTTTACATTTTTAGCTCAAACAATATCTGTAGTTCGAGCAAACCTCGATGGACATACAATTCATTTTTTTTCTATTTGAAACCCCAAAAAAGCACCTCTTTCTGTCCTACCACAGCTCTACTGTGCACGCATAATTAAAAATCGTGTGAGCGACCAACGTACCCGCGGTTTGAGTGCTGGCCAACCAGTTTCTCAGCACACGCCAACCAGGTAGGACGTTTGTGTCGCGCGGCGTCAATCCACAAAAACGCCTAGGCTTGCGCGTAGCATGTATTTCCGGCAGGTACGGACTACGGTGTGATCCTTCCGGAGCCTGCAGCAGCATTACTTTTCATTTCCGCAACCAGTGTGTCCCAGGGTGATGGATACAAAAATCTTCCCACGCCCGAATGTGTTCCAGTGTGTGTGTGTGTGTCTGTATCTGAGTGCGGATCAGATCGGTGTCCAGTGCAACATCCCGTAATGCCAGTTTCTTCCCTTCTCGTTCGCATTCCAATGCGCTAAGTGCTGGTTGCTAGTGATGCTGATGCTGATGATCACGATGATGATGATGATGATGATGTTTCGGATGTGAGGTGGTATTGGTTATTGTTTTAGCCGAGAAAAGCGTCGTGCGCTACGAAAATCGAAGAAGAAAATTAATTGAAAGCCCAACCTGTGCACGGCCAAGAAGTCATTCACGAAGTCGGGGTTTCTGTGTGTGTGTGTGTGTGTGCGTTTATGTTGTGTTGGCCAGTAAGCAGTGTACGTGTGAGTGTGTGTATGTGTATGTGCGCATTGTTTCAACGACGACCACCCAGGTGAAAACAACATGAAGCAAAATGCCGTTCGTGAAGCGTGTCGTAACCCCAAAGTACATCGCCCGCTCGTCCAAGTTGGCATTGCAGCCGTACGCGGCCGCCCCGACCATCCCGGTGGCGGACAATGAGTTCGAAGCGCTGACCAACGTCACGCTTAGTAACGCCCTACGCCAGCTCGCATCACTCGTGTACATCTCGAACCAGATCTTTACCGAGCTGCACGAGGAGCTGTCCAGCGTCAATGAGCGATCCCTCGGCATCAAGCAACGTATCGACCGGCTGTCCCAGAAGGTGGAACAGTTCGACCCGAAGCAGGTCACAGTCCGTAAGTACAGCTGGTGCTCTTCCAGAACTCCGCTTAAACCCATTGGAGTCGGCGTCTGGGAACTATAACCGAGCATTACAATGTCCGAACATGGATAATCAAATTGGCTTAGGCAACTTCCTCAAACTACGCTCCCAAGTAAGGGCGTTCCGTACATGTGTATGGTTTAAATCAATAACCCATTAACTCCATCTGTGGTGATCAACGCAAACCAGATACCGGATCGGCGAGCCTCCAACGATCGGGAGAACCCACTCGGAGCCATTTGCTTTCCGGCAGTTCTGAGCCCGGTTCCGCTCGTCTCGCGCGAGGAATGTGTACAGGGTGGTGAAAGAAGAGAAACTCCAACATCCCAACCGCTGGATGGTTGAAGCCATATACCATCCCGAGCTGAGCCGAGATTACGTGACGTAATGCGCTGATCCCGGGCCAGCTTTCCAGCACTGGTGGGTTTCCATTACCGAGGCAAATAAAAGTGCCGGAAGAGAGTGAAGGCAGATAGCGAGTGCGCTTCCTTCTTCTTGGGTTGGCTTAAGCGACGAGCCCCTGGCCTTTTTGTTTTCTTCTCCCCGCTGGTTGATACGCTGGCACACGAAGGGAGCGAGCGCATTGTCAACTGCATCGTTGGCATCTTAAAAACCTTGGGTCGGGAAAAGTGGAAGCGTCAGCAGCAGCTGCTGCTGCCTGTTGTTTGCAGCATCTTTACGAGCGCCTGCTGTCGCTACATTTCGGCGGTCCCAGTTGTCACCGGAGCATTCCCATTTGCGACCATTTTTCGATGCGCCCCTCTCCGTCGTCGTCGTCGTTTGCCGGTGCTCTAGTTCAAAATCATTACCAGCGGCGATGGCGATGCGTCTTGCAAGCGTGCTGTGTGACGGCGTGCCCTTTGGAAGCAAGCGATCGTCTTGATCGTTTGTGCATTTCTTTGGAATGCTCGGTCGGCCGTTCGTCGAGGGTCGTCTGGCGCAAGCCGTGCTCCGGTCCATCCAAGCAATGATGCTCGAGAGTCGCTTGGTTGGTTGGTTGGTTGGTTGGTTGGTTGGTACGGCCGAATGGGATGGGAAAAGCAGCGCGGCAGCATGAGTCGGTGCGCAACTCGTTTTGCTTCGACGAGGCGCTCTACCTGCGTGTAGTGGTGTATGCGCCGCTCGCACACCTTTACCCGTAAGTATGGGCGATGCTGGACACACCAATACGATGCCAAACAAACAGCAGCACGCGTGTTTGGGTCGCGCAAAACCCGTCCATCACTCGGTATCGGCGTTAAATCTTGCAGCCATGCGACGATGCTGCTGGCAGGGTTGTAGAAACCTGTTCCTCGGACGGAAATGACGGGTCGGGTAGGTTGGAAATAAAAGTACTGCAGTATGGTGCAAAAAGGGTTTAAAATGGATATCAAAACAGTTCAGTTTACATTTGTTTCTACGAATCTGTTATGAGTAACTGATCGAAACTCCACTAAAGGGTAAATAAGTGAGTCACCACAGACGCTTGGTCTGAAGCACTAAATTTGTTCAGATTTAATTCTACACCTGTCTAAGAAATATCGACAGGATCGTATGACAAAGAATAAGTTTCAACAAATAAATTTTACGACGCACGGGAACGATAAACCGTTATGTCTAAAATTACAACAACCTGTGATACATTCACGAGCCGAATCAAGAGCCATCTAATGTCGTATGATAGTAATAATATTTCTATTAGACCGACATGAATTGAGCGGTAGTCCGGTGACCGAAACGGTAGCCCGTTAGAAGGACTGGCTATCGTGCAAAGCGGTATCAATAATTATATTAACCTGTTATATGGTCGGGATGACTTAGCAAGCAGTTAAGCCATGCAGCCAAATGCGAAAACCTGGCAGTCGGTTATGGCAATAAAATGAATAAGAACATATTTAGTAACTAACTCCCTTTTGTTGATAGACGACTTTTTGTTGGTCATTTATAATTTCCAAAAGTTTTGCTTCTTTGTTATGATTGTTTATCATGTCGTTTCACAAAAAATAAATGCAATTAACTGTACCGCGATTTAAAGGAGAGATACGACGGTCGAGATGGTAGTGGAGTCGGTTTTTCACATGACAGGACTTGGTATCAAATCCCATTAAAATCATTGCTCCGTAACTACGATACTAGCCGGGTAAGTTGTATTAATAAGTCTATCAGACTATCATATGGTCGGTATGACCAGACAGTATAAATTTAGCTACTTATTACAATTTTTTGGCATTTGTTGAATAGATTCAGATTTTGTTTTTGTTTGTTAATGTCCGTATACCATTTCGTTTAACAATAATAAATCCAATAGACTTTATAACAAATACAAACTAGCAAAGAAAAAAGAGTAAATATGAGGAAAAAAAGTGAAAAGGTTTTCAGTTTTAAGTTTAGGAAGAAAATAAATTAAATATACTTTTTTGTTAAATTGGAAAGTGGAACATGTTGAACAACATAGAGGAAAAATTAATATGTATTCTACAAGTCGAATGTAAGGACTGATATACTTGAGGAACACATGTATTTAATCTTTGAAATTTTCGAGGTTCTTTAAGAAATGTATAGCAAAAGAATATGTTCTCCTCTGCCTGACAATCATCAAAAACCTTAACAATTATCACAAATCACACTCCTATACTATAAATCCCCTGCCCAGTTTGACACCTCTGCCGGTGCTGTTTCGCTTCTTTCCTTCCTTCCTATCCTTCGAGGCCATGGCATGCTGAGCTTTACCTGCAATCATCATCGTCATGCCAACACCGGTACGGATCCGTTCCCAGGAAGAGCTCATAGTCTCGTACGTTTGAAAAACCCATGGCAACCCCACAGCCAAACCAACCGACAGCCATTCATTTGCCGGCCTACCCTTCCCAAAAACCCTCCGACAGATGGTCGCTCTCGTTGCGCCGCTCGCTCGTTTTCTCTCTCTCTCTCTCTCTCTCTCTCTCTCTCTCTATCGCACACCCTTTCCGGCGGTTTTGTAGGTCGAAAAGAAATGTTCCGTTTGTTATTTAAAACGAGAGCAGCAACACAAAAACGCACAAAACATCACCAAACCGCACCGATGGCCGCTGCATGATGATGATTATGAATGCCGTGTGCATGATGGACAGGACTTCCGTGCGACCGGTTGAGCCGGCTCTGCGCACATTCAGTGTCGCGCACGGTGAGATCTTTAACACACGGGCATGTGTCGATGTGGCTGTGCCAGCTCTTTATTCTCTTCTTCTCTTTCGGCCATCATCCGTCAGGTCCTGTGGCAAGTTGCGAGCGGAAGTGAAATTAAATTTGACATTGCCATTTGCCATTTGACGAGACAACAATGGGCTTCGCTAACAGTGCCGAGCCGAAACACCATCTTCCGTGGGCCACACACACACACACCGGCTTCAGGCATCCCACAGCTGGTGGTGTGAGTGTCCAGGTGTGGGAAAGGTGTGGCGGTACGGTGCTGCATGTTGCACTAATTTTCAATTATGTTACGACCATATCAACTAGCAGCAGTCAGCTTACCGCCCGAACCGCATACAAAGTTGGACCCTAATTTACACATTCCAAGCGGTGGTATTTTTGAGTAGCTTGAGGTCTTTGGGCGCCCCGGCGTTTCTATCTAATCAACTGGCACCCGGTTTTCCGTGTCAAGGGCTGTCCGGGGGAACCGAGCGTGTGGCTATTTAGAGCAGGCCCGGCATTAATTATCAGCATGGCGTAAAACAATTCACCACGCTGATATCCCTGGCAACCATTGTAAGACCTCCGGACAAAAGTAAAAGCGAATTAGCATTCGCTGCACACGTCAAGAGGACAGTGGGAGATTGCATACGTTTCTCGGTTTCGGCCTAGCGGTTACGTGAGAAATCTCTAGTCCCCGAGCCCCCTCCCCCGGTGCCCTCGGTTCAGTCTCGTTGGGTATCATTTGTCCACATCACCGCAGCCTCGGCACAGACTCGAGTTGGCGCACACTAATTTGCTTTCGCTTGCCGGTTCGCTAGGTTTGCCTTCTTCACGCCTTTTAATTATGCTTCTCGTCTCGCCTTACAGCGGAAAGTGACCTCGATACGTTCGTGCAAATTAAGCAGCACTACACGACGAAGTACCATGTGGACACGGCCCTGTTCACCGTGGCCAGCCGGTCCGACACGGTGCGGGAGCTGTACGAGGCGGCCGCCAAAACGCCCGTCGCGACGATCGCCGAGATGGACCGGATCATGGGCAACATTGCCGGCAACAGCACGGAGGCGTTCATCTGCACCCCGGTGTTGAGCCGGCAGCGGCGCAACGCCCGTGCCCACAACGTCGACATGGACATCGAAGTCAGTCTGGTATGTATCACGTTACCCGGGTGCAGGGAACTCTGCTCCGTGTGTATCCATCTCCGAAGGTCTTCATTAGTGCTGACCGGTAATGAGGCCGGAATCAGGGTCATGTCCGGGAATCAAAGCATACCGCGCACCGTACCAATGGTGGACCTACACACAATTTGACCACAAAGCCCGTATTTACTTACGTCGGTTTTCCTTTTTTTTGTTGTTGCCCGTCTATGCTTTTCGTTCGGCAACCCGATAGTCATCTTTTCCCCGACACCTGCGGGAGTCCTACAGAGTGCTGCCCTGGGTACAATCTAATCTGTGTATCAGTTCCGTTGTTGATTGATGTTACCCTTACACTTGTGCGGGGGGGAGTAAACCCTCTTCTTGAGGCGTTGGGCAGGAGTTGGTCGCTATCGATAGGCAAACAAAGCTTGACCAAGTGCTCTGTAAACAGATGGGAGACGATTGGGGGACGTTGTTTGACTTGCCATTGACTGGCGTATTTGGTTATCGCTCTGCATCTTGAAATGTATATACATTTCTGTCGCGTTTCCGTTTGGATGAACAATTTACCCGAGTGACATGTCGTGTAATTAGTTCCAGTAACATTTTAACCTTTTTATTAGACTGTGTATATAGTTTTATTTGATTGGCATGAGAATTGTGAGGAAAACCCTGAGGACATGCTATGCAATTATTAGAGAATTTAAAGAGATTTTTGGTGAAGCGAGTCCAATGTTTAGCAATTGCAATATAACAAATGTCATACACTCAAACATGCAAGACACAATCTAGCAGTGAGTTGTCCAGAGAGATAGTACAAACTTGCTGAGTTCCTACTTTCTACAAGAGCTCAAGAAATCATATTCAACAGACCATCGTCATCTCCACGGTGCTTTGAATGAAGAACTCCTCATAATATCGATCATTCGTCCATCAATCAAGATTTGCTACGAGTAGTCTAGCTCTACGGTTTTGAAGCGGCCTAAATACCCCCAGAATAATGCCTATGACAGGAGAATAACCCTCCACTGTTCCATTCAAACGATGCTAAGAGAAGCTGTTCCTCCTCAATGAGTTCATTAATCAATTTCGTTCCCTTAATCTACAACCCAACAGCCTACCGCCGTACAAGACCTGCGAAAATGGACCTCGTCCGAGGCGATCGGCGACGTCACCACCGGTGTCGCGTGCTCCGTAAAGATCGCGTCCAACAGTATCACAAACAGTTCCGTCCTGCCGAACATACCCGAAGCGTGTACGACACCGTCCGACCTTACCGACGCTCCGACCACATCCAATATGGCCGCCGACGATACGGATATCGATGCCATCACGACGCTGGCGGAAACGGTCGCAAGCAACAGCAGTGGCGATGATCGAGTCGATCACCTGCTGCCATCCCCAGCAGAGCAATGCCGTATTCTAGCCTCCAAGTATGCGTTTTGGCTTCGTTCACTGCACGACGAAAAAACTAACACCTACCTACACTTCCTGTTTACATTTTCCCCCACCCTTTCCCAGGTTCCCAGCGGAAACGATCAAAATTGATACTTCAGGACGGGCGTTCGATCGTATGTCGTCGACACGGAAGTCGCTGGTGTGCTACACGACGACACGCCCCAAGAAGGATGATGGCAAGCCGGAAGAGGATACGGTTAGGCGGCGGTCCCGGTTACGGCGACCACGGGGCAAAAGACGCAACACGATCGCAAGCTCTGATCAGCGGGAAATCGTCGAGGTTATCAACAAGGGGTACGTCGTACTGGTTTTCGGATCTTTCCTCCATCGATGATCGAATTTTCTGTCTCATTTACTGGCTTTATCATCTTCATCCACAATTTGATCCGATTCAATTTTTGGGTTTTTTTTCTGTGAAGTTTGCGCCTTTCGTTTTGTGTGATCATCTGATGTTGTTTGTTGCTGTGTTTTTGTTAAGTGTTGCATTTTAACAAACCAATGTGCATCTAACACGGCAAAGTAGCGCTTTAGCATTTAATGCGTGTTCAGCATCTTCAGCATTGTGGGATCGGTATTAGGATGGCCAGTCTTTGTATAAATCTCCTTTTTTTTAATAATGGCCAGAGAACATAATGCCCACAATGCTGAAGCTCCACGGCTCCGTCGCTAACGATTTCATCCCATTCGGTTGTTCTTTGCAGCGAACCGGACAGCGGTACCGCCGTGGACGAGCATCCGGTGTGCGATTTCGGTGAGCTAATGCCAGCGATCCGCAGCAAGTCGGGCGATCTGCTGCGCAAGGAACCGTCCTTCTCGGCCGAGTTTGCCAAGAGCTTCAACAAGATGTCCCACTTCAACTCGCTGAAGCAGTGGGGCATGAACCGGCTGCGGATGATAAACCGCGAGTCGGCGAGCCACCGCGACAAGGATCAGGACATTGACGACTTCAATATCCACGATACCACGCTCGCGCGTCAGCCCAGCCTCGGTGGAAGCCGGCGCCGGGGCTCCGACCGGGAGAAGCGCCTTTCGCACGATCGAAAGCCGTCTTACTCATCGTCGGAGCGCAGCTCGACCGGCATCCTTGGCGGCACCACGACGTACCTGCCCGCCTCCATCAACCCGGTCAAGTTGAGGGAAACGTCCACGATAAGGCGGCAGCGTCGTACGGCGCTGGGCAACAGGGATGAGCCACACTCGTCGAGCGGTAACTGGAGCGCCAGCTCGGAATCCGGCAGGACATCGATCGGTAGCGAGATCACGACGACCAACACGCACCCGAAATCGAGTGCTTCGAGTACTTCGTTGAACCATAGCAATCCTATCAGCTCGAGTGCACCACCCAGCTCGATCGTTAGCAGACGACGGTTCTTTAACACGTCGGCATCGAGCAGTGTCACAAGCGAGGGCACGATCACTCCCGATCTGCAGACGTTCGATTATCACGATGAGGGTGGCGAGACTAGCTCGGTGTATTCTTGTGACACGGAAGGCTACTACACTTCGTTCCACGTGGACTCCGGGCTGAAGACGCTTAAGGAGGAAGAACCCATGACACCGCTGCAATCGACAACGGCACTGTCTAGCATCACGTCGTTCTCGAGCTCGGGTAACACAACCGTTGTGTCGCAGGACACGGATTATGATGTGTACGGGAAGGGATCAACGTCAACGACAACCAGCTCGGCGGGCACGATATGTACGGTGCTGGCCGAAGGGGATAAGAACGTTAGTGCAAGTGCCTCCAACTTACCCAAGATCCCCGAGCGTAAGAGTTCCCTGACGAAGCTAAATCGTAGCAATAGTACAGCCAGTAATGGAACGCTGGAACGTAGCTACTCGAGTAGTACGCTTGGCAGTACGCTGGACAGTACCGGTACGATCAAGCGCAACGGTGTCCTGATCCAGAAGGAGGTGCTCAAGATACTTCGACAGGAGAACAACAACCGTCTCGATGTGGCCGATGGAAACGCACCAAAGGTAGCTGGGGCCGAGCAGCAACCGCCGCCGGGTGGAACGGTGTCCAGCGAGAGCAACAAGCTACTACCACCCACTGCCGAGCCCGAACACTCCGAATCGTCCGATGTGGAGTGTGTGGAGCGTACTGAAAGACTGAAAGTGAAGACAACCATCAACACGAGCCGCATTCCTTCCATGTGCATCATCACCCCAACGAACAGTGACGATGAGCAGCCTCAGCATCAGACTTCCGGCACTTCCGGTGCGAAGTCGACGCACAGTAAGTCGACAGACAAGGGTAGCGGCAACAAGCGACGACCCTCGCTAACGGAGTCGGTCTCGTTCGAGTTGAAGAAACCGAAAGATTTCCGCAAACACTCGCTCCTTCCGCTGAACAACGTGTTCGATAGGATTAAGGGTGCATTGCCACATTTGAAAAAATCGCCCACCAAGGAAGATTGTACCGGTGGGTTCGCGTCCTCGAAGCAGCTGGCCGGAACGGGTACCCTTCGGCCGGAGGAAGGAATGGGCGAGGGTGAATACGTCGAGATTTCCAAGGGTCGTAAAACCCCGAACGAGCTAACCGTGCGCCGCAATTTGGCAACGGTACTGTCCGGTAATTTGAACGAAGAGACCGAGTACGTGTCACTGAACGAGCTGCCCTGCAACATTAAGTGCGAGAGCGCCAACTTCCTGGCGCTGGATGGCGAGAAATCCGTCACCGAGAGCGCTGGGGAAGCTGGCTCGCTGCAACAATCGGGTCAAGATGGCGCCGGAAGCAGCACGGGTGCAGCGGCGGGTGCGGCCGGGAGCGGTTCGCGGTACGCTGCGCTGAAGGGTGCTGCGCGTGTGAAGCTGGATGCGAACGGGCGAGTAATTTTCTCATCTGACAGCTTGAAGCGTCGGAAGGGTGCCCACACAACGTTCGCTCCCGGACCATGCGTAAAGGATGTGTCGTCACGCGAAGCGCAATGTAAACAACCGCACGTTGTACTACAGCATCCACAGCAGCAGCAGCAGCAGCAGCAGCAGTACGCAGGTGGCAATGGTGGCGGAACAGTCAGTACAACGAACCCAGTAGAACCTGGTGGTGGTGACGGTACAGCAACAGCAGTTCTTCCCACGGTGCGACAGTTAAAGCGTCCGCTCGTTTCCGCACGGTACGGTTCACCGCGGATCGGTCCGTCACCGATCCTGGGTCCCGGTGGTGTGTTGCTGGAACCACCGAAGAAAACACTAGTGGCCACGATTCTCCCCAACAGTGCCAAACAGCCACCCGTCCAGCCACCGCTCCGACGGGAGGCCCGTGAACTGGCCAACATGCACTCCTTCTCCCCGTACGGTGCCGATGTGGCCTATAGCGGTGCCTCATACTACGGTGCTACACCGATTGCAGCCCATCAGGCGCCCATCGCCGCTGGAGCAGCAGCAGCAGCATCAGCAACAGTAGGCCATGCTAAACTGTATCCCGAAGGTAAGCAGCCTATGCGCTTCCGTGTTCACGAACTCTATGCACCACAGAAGTAGTAGAATATTTTTGCACAGTTGTAATGACGCGGGGAGGAGGACTCATCGCGGAGGAAAGAGAATCACAGAAAAAAAAGGCGCAGAAGCGCATCGCCATTTTTGTTTTCTTTTGTAGCCTACCATCGCTTACTTGCTTCCTTTTTCGTTTGTTGTTCTACCGGATGTGGCCAACTAACCGCTACCAGCGAGTGTACATACGAAGCCGCTTTGTGGAGCGACAACCTTTTCAAACGCACATCATTAACACACACACACACAATTGTTTTTTGAACTAATTGCTACACAACAAATGTGAAATACTGGGGATAAAGCATACACAACACGAATACTCTACCGTGGCGCGTACGATATACGCCAGATTGTTCTTAAAACGGTTAACGCACCAGTATTCTTACTAGCTAGTACAAAGGAGGGTTTTCATATTTATGCCGGGGGAAAAGGTTTTACTTACTTTTACAAGTGCTATTTTCACTGCTTTTTAGAAATAAACTTTACTGAAACGATATTTGTGTTTTGTGTTTCGAAGCTGCTGCCTAACACACACCTTCTGTATGCAAAGATCCGCGACTAATTGCGTGTGTGTGAGTTTGGGTTTTCTTTTGTCGTCACGCGGTGGTACAGTAATATTTGGCCTGTTGTAAATTTCATCGCAGCACACACTGGCTCCCTTATCCATACAGAAGCACTCATCCACACAAACACACACACACACACGCACAGTTGTCATCCTTCATACGAAAACGTGCGAGCTCACGTGGAAGTAATTCTGGAACCTGAATCTACCGCTTCTTTGCAGGTGCACACTCACTGGACCGTTCTAGCATACGGAACTGGTATCCGGACAAGCTAACCGTCCAGCGAAATCTTGCCACACTGCCTACCCGGCCGGACTATGCGAGAACGTACCGGGCGGGCGGTCAGGATTACGAACCACCCCGGGCACTGCAGACGGGAAGCTTCGCCAGTCCGCCGGCCAGTCCGCTCGTGCCGGATACGCCCGATCCGAACAGTCTGTACGCGATCCCTAACAAACTGAAACCATCCCCGCTTGCCGTGGGCCGGAGTGTCGTGCCGAAGCCGGTGGATCGCAGTCTGCGGACGATACTGGCCGAGCAGAGTGAGCTGTCGCCGATCAAACCTTGCCAAACGAACCCGTTCCGTACGTCCACCCCGTCGAAGGAGGATGATGTGATCGGCCCCGCACACCAGCGACTACTTTCCACCAACGCCACGAACGTTCGATCGCTTGGGAACTCGCCGGTGCATTCGGGTCGCTCGACACCGCGCGAGATGCTGGAACCACAGACACCACGGGGCCGCCATAGTTGGGCGTCGAACAGTGTCGAGGTGCCGAAGACTTGCTCCGATCGGCTGGGCACACCGAAGACGAGCCTGATGGATTTCAAGAAGCTGCTGCTTGCCCACGGCACCAAGTCACACGCCAGCCCGGGCTCCAAAATGTCGGCCGTGGAGCTGCTGAAGAAGAGCAAGGAAACGGCCGCAACGCGCCCGAAGGAACAACCGAGCTCGCCGGCCAGCAGCATGGCGATCCTCGATATGTCCGCCTCGCCGAAAATGTACAGCTTCCGGCGGATGGCCCAGCAGGGCGGGTACGGTGGCTCACCGACGAAGGGGGCCGGCGGGAAGGGTGGCGGTGGTTCGCGATCGAACTGGCGCTACAACAATATGCGCACGGGCGTTATCTCCACCGCCATCCCGGAAGCGAACAGTGAGGAAGACATGCTGCCAGCAACTTCGACCGTTCGCCAGGAAGCGGTTGTCCCACCACCGGAACACGTGGTCGACGAGGAACCGATCAGTACTAGCTTTAAGGAGAACATTTTCCTCAAAGAGGACGAAAACAATTTCATGCGCGGCGAGGTGCCACGGTTGGCCAAATCGTTTGCCGATTCTGCGCGCGTTAGTGGTGGTGGTGGTGGTGGTGGTGGTGGTAAGCTGGTGAAGGACATGGCCGCCAAACTGATGGCCCGGGACCAAGCTACGGGCGCGGAATCGGCGTCGGCAGCCCTCGAGACGGCGCTCTAAACGAGGGACAAATAGAGAGAGAGAGAGTGAGCCTTGTTTAGAGGCTTCTATTGTAGCTTGTTAAGATTTCCCTGCTGACCGACCTATCCGGGACCTTTCTGCAAATCCGTGCTTTAGGTAGCTTAAATATTTGTACGACTCTTTTTGTCCCCTCTCTGTTTTAGAGTGCGTGTATTTATCCTAATTTATTCTAATTTATTTCACATTTTTATGGGTTTTTTTTTTGTTCGAAACTGTTGTTTAGATATTTATTCAGGCAGCTTGGCAAAGCACGGAAGCTTCTCGCTTTCTATTGTACGAAAATTGCTTTGTTTTAAATTTTGAAACTCCATCTTTCGCTTCTGTTTTATGATGCTCTAACTTCCTAAAGAAACGTACGATCGGGTGCTTATAAGATCGAGAAGGCGAGAGGCTGCTTGAAGACTTGCGCTTGAACCTTCCTTTGCAAGCGGTGATAGAGAGAGAGTCTCTCGATCGATGAAGCAATAGGCGTTGAAAGATTTCGTTAAGCAAGCGATAAATTTACACCTAAAAATTAAGATTGTAAGCGACGATTAGGGATTGTAAGCAGCTGAAATTGGCCCAATCTTGCTCTAGTTCTAGTGTCGCCAAATTCGAAAAGCATCTTCCATTGTCCAAATTAAATCAAACCTCCATTTCGCTTCGAAGCTGGAACAAGTATTACAGCAACAGCAAAAACTCCGGCAAAAGAGGCGCACCTTCGCTGTAGTTTTCATATCAAGGCTATTTTAGCATCTAAGGCTTATCGTATGCATTTACAAAAAAAAAAAAAAACACCCGAAATATCAATTGCCGCCCTCCCGTGTTTAGGTTTGGTGTGTATCCCCGTACCTTTGTTTGTTGCAAAGGTCGGCAACGAATGGGGCGGCGACATCCAGTGGGAAATCGAGTCCAAAAAAAATAGATGGATATTAGACAGATCCGGATAATGGAGGAGGATGTTCCGAGTGCAACATCCACCCATCCCAACTAAATATTGTTATACTATTGAATGAGACATATTTAAACGAAGCAATTCAAAATAAAGCATTGAAGTATTTAGCGCTACAAAGTGGTGCTTGGTTTCTTTTCTTTCTTGCTGGCTACAAATCTTCATGCGAGTGCTCCTTCTCTTGAGGGAGTGTTCAGTAGAATTGAGGCTGACTCGTGGGTGTCACCCGTTTAGCATGTTCAACGTACCGGAGTCGGTTGTTGAGCACGATGATGTCGGGACTGGGACCCGAGCGGTAGAGGGAAGTCGTCTACCGTTTTTATGGAAGCTAAAATTTTCCTACAAACACGCGTCATTGATTTGGTGTGCCGTATCTGCGCTCACACCCACTCAGGGTTCGGTTATATTTTCGTACTTTCTATTGATACACGATTATTCCATAGCGTAAAAGAATGAAGCCAAACAATAATCCTAATCTATCCTTAGCTTTTCGGGTTGAGCTGGGGCGGAGCAGTACTCATCACCGGTGGCCGCATCCCGAGTCCCATCGGGGGCATACCCATCGTCGGTACCATCATCGGCGGTGGACGCATACCCATCATCGGCGGTGGCAGCGGTCCATTAGGTCCCATCAGCAGCGGTGGAGCACCGGCCGGCATGCCGGGAATCAATCCACCCGGCCTAGGCGGCATATTCATGGTCGGTGGTGGTATGGAAATGTTCGGCTTCGGTGGCCCCGTGGTGAACGGATTCGGGGCAATCTTGCCAGCTTTGTACGCTGCCGTGGTCGCATCGATCAGATGCTGCGCCTGCTCCTCCATCCATTTTTGGTAGTAGAATTTCACGTTATCCTTGTGCTTGCGGCCGGTGCAGTGTGTTTTCCGGACGCTGGGCGAATCGTGCGTAAGGTAGGTGTCACAGTAGTCGCAGTAGTATTTCGGCATCGTGCGTTAATTCACCGTTGAGAGGAAACCAAACAAAACTTTTGTAGCTTTTTCTTGTGGACCACCACAACAAAGCTTGTTCGAGGACGGTGCTTTGACAGCTGTCAAACTGGTGCGCCAAGGTGTGTAGCTATGCGATGTCGGAATTACAATCGCATCATTTGTAGTTTTCATTCAATTTATCTCCATTTACTGTATTTTGATTCTAATTTTATTCATCTCCAATTTGGATTCACAAATACAAATAATTTCCTTCATTTTACAACTTTTCCCACCAAACTGATCTAGATCAGTGGATCACGCACCGTACCGTCTATTCATCTTGCACGTCGGAAGCTGCAAATTGTTGACATTCGATTTGTTTATAATGTGCGTCGTATCATTTTGCCGTGTGATTTCCGCGAAAACCACAGCACCTCCTTGAAAATCGGTTACATGAATCTTCCTGTACATTTGCACAGTATACGATGCTGACTAAAACATTCCTCTGCATGTTACGACCGTCGAGACCGTTCAGTCGATTTGGTAAGAGCGACCGCCGACGTGCCTTCACCCGTCCCCCACACGTTTGGTTAAGGACGACGATATCGCGAACTAGAACTCGGGTAGAATAGAAGAGTTAATTGCGAATTTATGCCTAAATTTATCCCCTGTAGTGTTTGGTGGCAGTAGTCCGTGTAATTGCGAGCTGATTAGACCGGCTAGTTGGTGACTGTTTGAAGATGCCTTTGCCAACTCGTAACCCTCATCGTTCCTCAACGAGCGGGAAAGGCTCGAACTGTGTATTGACTGCAAGTGAAGAAATAGTAACAGGTGAAATTCAGCCCAAAAGTTCAACCGCTTTCGTTTTATCCGATTTGCATTGCGAAAAGTTCATTCAATCGATTGATTTGTTCGTGTTCGGTTGATCCTTCATTACATACATTGATGGGTTCCATTTAAGGTGTGGATAGCTCCATATTTATAAAGAATTAAGGTCATAAGGACAGTCTATTGACTGTGCGAAGCGATATCATCTAATTATTAGCTGAATGCTTAAAAAATTTCATCATTTTGGTTTGACCAAATCCGTTTGTTTACAAATTGTTCTAGACAGATCATGTGTTTGTGCAACTACATATATACACCTTGTGTTACTTGTCGCAATGTGAAGTATTGAGTCAGGCCATGTAAACGAGTTCATATTTGTAAACAGTGTTTTTTTTTGGTGTAAAACAAACGGTTCCGAATGCTTTCAAACATTTCCAGCCGATTCGAATTCTTTTTCTGTTCCTCAGCCTTGTTTTGTAAAGATTTCTCTGTGCACCCCGATAATTAGAGCAAAAGAATGAATGGGAAGAGTTGAAAAATCAAAACCTGCGCTAGAAGATTATCTTTTCCAAGTTTACCCCTGGTGACATAGCTTTTGGCGCGGTCTTGCAGCTGCCGCGCGAACACTTTGACACACGCCCAAAGGGGGTCGGATTTTCCCGCTCAAAAAAGAGTTTTCTTCACATTGCTGCGTGTACGCTGTTTGCAAGTTGACGCGTTTGTTCCTTCCGGACGGACTAATTATTTTACCTGCTTGACCTAGCCTACTGAAAGTGTGGTGTTGATAAAACGTTTGTGTTGTGTGTGTCCATCTTGCTGTGTTGTACCATTGTCAGGTGCATTTTAAATATTTATCTTGTAAGCGTGAAACGTGGTTTGAGTATGCGGTCTGTGGAAGTCTAAAGTGCAGTTTTTATTGTCCTTTCCCCCATCGGCACCCATCCGCAGGACGAAACGTTCACATCATGTCTCCGATAGCGAGTGAAA
This sequence comes from Anopheles stephensi, assembly GCF_013141755.1. Taxonomy (NCBI): domain Eukaryota; kingdom Metazoa; phylum Arthropoda; class Insecta; order Diptera; family Culicidae; genus Anopheles; species Anopheles stephensi. The sequence goes on from NW_023405269.1 coordinate 31,303, forward strand.
AGTTGGGCTCGAATGGCAAGAAACCGTTCACTGTGTTCGTGGAAGGTAACATTGGCAGTGGCAAGACGACGTTCCTGAATCATTTCCAGAAGTTTGATGATATCTGCCTGCTGACCGAGCCGGTGGAGAAGTGGCGCAACTGCGGAGGCGTCAATCTGCTGGATCTCATGTACAAGGAGTCCCATCGTTGGGCGATGCCATTCCAGACCTACGTGACGCTAACGATGCTCGGAATGCACACGCTCCAGACGGACAAATCGGTCAAACTAATGGAGCGATCGTTATTCAGCGCTAGGTAAGTTAGGATGGCTCACAAACGCATCGTACGGTAATGGAATTTTGATACACTCAATTCCCCTCTCTGCTACTACTAGAAATTGCTTCGTGGAGAGCATGCTGGCGTCCGGGTCGCTGCATCAAGGCATGTACAATGTGCTACAGGAATGGTATGACTTCATTTGCTGCAACATTCACATACAGGCGGACTTAATTGGTGAGTGCGGAATGGTTGAACCAGGGAACGATCGGTTAAGAAGAAGGCATATGCATAATGTGTGGGCCGCCGCTCGGTTCTTATCTTCCTCTAGTGTATCTTCAAACAAGCCCTGAAGTGGTGTACGAACGGATGAAGGAACGGGCCCGCTCGGAAGAGAGCTGCGTTCCGCTCGAGTACCTCAAGGAATTGCATGAGCTGCACGAAAACTGGCTCATTCACGGCGCGTCACCACGTCCCGCTCCGGTAAGCACAATTTAATCTTCCCTTTTATTATTCTTCACCCGGCTGACGTGTTTTTTGTTGTTGTTTTGCTTCCATCCGCAAGGTGTTGGTATTGAATGCGGACCTCGATCTGAACACCATCGGCACGGAGTACAAACGGTCAGAAATGAGCATACTGAAGCCAATCCTAATAGAAAACACCAACCAGCACGCTATACTTACATCGCCAGCAAAGCGCGCCAAGACGGACTTTTGAATGGTGGCCGCATTAGTTTGTAATTTTGTGCAACTCACTTTCCTTTACTCTTTACTCTATGCTAATTATCGGACGACCAGTCCTCCATTTTACCAGTGAGAAGAAAAGGGTAAACTCTGATCCGCGCGGCGTGTTGCGTCCACGTGAACTGACCAAGAAGAGGCAAAGGCAACGACCGGACACATTGCGCACACGCTAGCGGACGATAGTTGTGTGTTTGCCTTAACTGTCGTAATAAGTAGTGTGTAGTGTGATGTTTGTGTTTTTACAACATTATATTTAGTTTACGATTGTAGTACGCTCATGTGTTGGAATAAACGGTTTGTGCTAGAAGATTGTAATCTTGACAAACTGGCCGAAATGTTAATTGAGGTTTTGGTTGATTATATTCTGCGTTTGATAAGTGATACAGCACGAGAATCTGCCAATTTGGCTGAGAAGGTCCCCTCCCATCTTCTGTAACGGTCAGTTTTTCCAACAACAACAGCCAACCATACTGCTCGAATGCGTGCAGTTTGAAAATAAACATCGCCTGACAGCAGCGCCACCAGCAGACAGGTGTCACGCACACACGCGCACATACGAAATGTCAAACGAGTTTTGCTCTCCCGAACGCGTACACTCGCTGGCAGCACTGCTTTTGTTTGGATGTTTGGGATTAACACAAAAAAATAACAAATCTGCAGAATCTGCTGTCTCTCCCTCCCCGAGGTGGTTCTGGAAATCTCTGCGTTTCGGGTGTGTGTAATAGGCCTGCAATTTAGGGGTAATTAAGCGTGAAAGCAGCATTTTTGGAGGCACCGCATCGGGTGAAAACGTATCGGCAAGCAGCAGATCACAAACACCAGCAACTCATAACCGGAGAACGGGTAAGGATTATCGATTTTTTGCCATCGTCCATATGTGTGCACACAGTAGCAGGCGGAGGTCGTCGGCGGTCTCATCGGCATGTTTTTTCTTTCTTTCTTTCTTTTTTCTCCGCCCATCTGTGTTGCTGTTGCTGCACCTATCCCGGGCACGGGCGTTTTCATCTGGCTGGCCGTAGGAATTTCTACCAAATGACCAACATTGAGCAACACCATGACGTGGTTAAGGAAAGCTTTTTTCACTTCATCCGCAAACACATACCGAAGGCGGATCTGAACATTGTGGACGAGATCGTCCTGTCGTACGTAATATCCATTCTCGAGGAAGCCTCCCAGGATCCGTGCTTCGACGTTGAAGGTAAGCGAAATGCCGGGAGCGCACCAAAAAAGTAGGGGACGGGAATTTGCGTTCTTAACAATAAGCTTCTACTAATCGCTTTGGGGTTCAGGTTTCATCGAGATGATGTCGGCGTACTTTAACGAATTTGCCAACATCGAGCCGGAAACGGTGTGCGCTTGGATATTCGAGCTGGAAAATCAAATCTCCAACAAGAATCCAATCTCCAAGACGGAATCGAACAACTTGTCGCTGAAGTAAGCATCAACCCGCGCGCGCGCGCTCGCTCGCCAGACGAACTAACTAATGCGGCTTTTACCTGCAGCTCGCTCTCCTTGGTGGATATGATACCGGAGGAGAAGCTTCGGGGACGCCACTCGTCCGAAAGTGATCGCGAAGCGCACGACTCGCACAAACGAACCCACCGCCTGTCGGACAGCGATGGAGGATCGACCGAAGGATGCAATTACGATCTGTTTGCCGAACAGTGCGAAATACTGCAGGAAATGTTTCCCGACAGTTCCTTCATCGAGGTAAGTGAGGCATCGGTCGGTTGGGTGCGAAGAAAGCAAAGCTGGATGGAATCGTTTTGTTTTTTTGCCCAGGTTAAGCATTGCATGCTGATCGCCAATGGTGACGTCGATCGGGCAACACAGGTGCTGCTCCATCGCCAGGAGGCGGGCCAAAGCTTGAAGGGCCCATCGAGCAGCATGCTGCAGGCGGGCAAACCGCACCAGCAGGTGGACGAACACGAGCTTAAAAATCGCATCATCTCTAAGTACGTATGAGGAGGGATTTTTTCTTCTTGCACCCCCCTATATCATATCACTCAACATTCCACTGTCTCTCGTTTGCAGATATTCGTACGTGGACAAGGAGGACAACCGCGAGTACAAACCGGTCGCACCGAAGGTGGAACCGAAGAAGATGATCCGATACCGGGACAACAAGATCGTCTCGTTCAAGGGCGAACGGTACACGGAGGTGTCCCGCCGCGGGGGCGAGGAAGAGACTGAACTCAAAAAACCTAAGAAACCTATCTGTCCGTAACTAACGATAATCATCCCCACACTCAGTAGTTCATAGCGAAACGTTCAGAGCTTCGTTGAAGCTGTAGTCGCCGTACATGATGGACCGCCCGACAGACGCAGCAGCAGCAACACCAGCAATGGAACGATTCGCACCGAATTGTCCCTGATGGTGCGGCTGCTGCTGCCACCGTGCAACTGCGGCATTACGAAACTCCCTTCCCCGTGCAAATGGCGCTGCCTGCCGTTAATCTCAAGACTTACAGTCATTCTTCTCGAAGTAAAATCATATAAGCATACCGCGTAGTGGAGATGAAACGATCTGACCCAGTTCAGTAAAAGGATGTCGTAGTCGTAGTAGTAGTTTAACCTTGGAAATTCGGTAATTTCAGCTACCTTATTTCAACCGGTATTTTATAATTGTACAAACCACCATGTTCGTAACCGTACGTTAGTCAACCATTCGAGGGATCGATGTGGGAGGGATGGAGGAGAGCAGACGGGGATTGGGGGATTTAGCAAAGGGGATTTACACGAAGATGTGTTTTTTTGTAGGAATCATCATCCGTACTTAACTTATATTGTGGCGAGTGTGTGTGTATGTGTGTGTGTGTGTGCGTGTGCGTGTGGGTGTCGACCATTGTTTGTCGACCCGCGGTGCGAATATGAGCACGTGGAGGTTGAGGCGTTCGAGGCATCGGCTCAGTTTATGGGTTTTAGTTACACTTAGTTCCTTGCACAGGGAAACATTGCCGCTTCCTCCTGCATTCCTCTCTTTTTTTTTCCTTTGTATTAATAAATAGGTAATCGTAATACGTGTATGATAATATTAATATTAATAAAAGTGACATGTCAACCTTAACCATTCGGCACCGGGTTTCTTCATCTTTCTTACTTACTTATCAGGCGCTACAACCGCTTTGCGGTCTTGGCCTGCTGCAACAATCCTCGATACCGCTCACGGTTCAGCGCCGTCGTCTGCCAATTCGTTATCCCGACCGTTCTGGCGGACGCATCAACGCCATCACTTCATCTCAATTTGGGCATGCCACGCCTCCTCTGTCCATGTGGATGGCCTAAAAGGGCTTTACGGGCTGGGTCGTCCGGTGTCATTCTCATGACTTGACCAGCCCACCGGAGCCTGGCGAGTCTAGCCTCGTAGAGCTCGTCATTGTAGCGGCTCGTCCATTGTCCTTCCACACATACGGGGCCAACAATCCTTCTGAGCATCTTCCTCTCGAACGCGGCTAAGAGGGCTTCTTCAGTTTTGGACAGAGTCGTATGTGGCACTCAGAGGCGTATGTGAGTACTGGGACTATAAATGTTCTGTACAGTCCCAGCTTGTAGCTGCTCTGTTAATGGGGTAGGAACCGAAGCTCCTCTCGGGGTTACACAGGCTCTCCTACCCAACTCCTATTCCGTCACGTCCTCGTCGTACAGAGTGGTAACTTTCCCCACCACATATCCAAGCTTGGGTACACGGGCCTGCCCCAACCCCTTGGGCGGATGGTGGAGAAAGGCTAAACAGGAAGGGGGTGGGCAGACCAGGCAACTGGTCTGTCTGTACGTCGGGGGGGTAACCAGACGTTAAACCGAACCGCCACGAGGCCCTCCAGAGGTACCTGGGGGCTTGAGCGCAGGGCCAGTCACCCTGCCTCAAGTAACATACCGACTAAGGAAAGCTTAAACAATTATGCGATACCCGGATTCCACGATAACAGACCCCCGCACCGTCCAAAAAATAACATTCTTATGGGCTCATGGAACGTACGCACTCTCTACAGAGCCGAAGCCTTGAAGCAACTTGATGACGCCCTAGCCATACTGAACATGGACCTCGTAGCACTACAAGAGATCCGTTGGTTAGGGAATGGTGTGCATAACAGGCGTGGCAGTAGCCGCTACGATATATACTTCAGCTGCCACGACCGCCACCATATGCTCGGAACGGGTTTCGCCGTCGGTCCGCGGCTGAAATCCGAAATCATCGGCTTCAAGGCTATCAATGATAGATAGGCTATGCACCCTGCGCATGCGAGGCAGATTCTTCAACATCAGCCTCATCAACGTTCACGCCCCTACCGAAGACAAGGATGAAGAGGAGAAGGACTTGTTCTATGACCGCCTCACAAAAATCATTGACCAGTGTCCCAGGCACGATGTTAAAATCATCCTGGGGTACTTCAATGCAAAAGTCGGTAGGGAGCCAATGTACCGCCAATACATTGGCGGCTGTAGTATGACCGGTTGTCCAAGCCGGCACCCTTGCGCGTAACTCAACATCAATGTTGTTGTCGGTGGGCTGACTTTTGACCCCAGATTGGTGAAGTTTTGGACGACTTCGAAGGTGCGGTCACCTATCTGTACATCACCCCTGCGTAAATCAGTGTTTGTTAGCAGGGCCGCTGGTGGCCTCGTTAATCTCCAACCCGAGGTTCTGTGCCGCACGCTCGATCCTTTGATAAGCTTCTGCTACATAGGAGAGCCTCAAACCAATGATGTCTATGTCATCAGCGTATGCCAGCATCTGGATTGACTTATAGAAGATGGTCCCCGAAGTTTCCACCTCTGAGTCACGGATGGCTCTCTCTAGCGCCAGATTGAAGAGGAGACAGGCAAGCCCATCTCATTGTCATTCGTACAAGCCTGCTAAGCTTGGCCGGGATTCCAAAAGAGCTCATTGCGTCGTACATTTTTACCCTCGCTATGCTGTCATAGGCGGCTTTAAAATCAATGAAGAGATGGTAGGAGTGGAGCTGTTGCTCCGCCATCTTCTCCAAGATTTGCCGCATCGTGAGGATCTGGTCAGTGGTTGATTTTCCGTTTCGGAATCCTCTCTGATAGGTTCCGACTATCTCTTCCGACGAATGGGACAAGTCGATCTTGTAAGATTAGGGAGAAGATCTTGTAGGCAGTATTCAACACCGTAATACCCCTGTAATTGCCGCACTCTAGCCTATCTCCCGTCTTGTATATGGGATAGATGAAACCAAGATTCCAATCACAAGGCATCGATTCGCTATCCGCATACCTCAGCAATAATTTGATGAATTTCCTGTTCGAGTGCTACACCACCGTTTTTTTGATCAGTTCGGCTACTATTCCGTCGGTGCCTGGTGCCTTGTTGTTCTTGAGCCGACGGATGGCCAGTCGTGTTTCATCAATGCTAGGTGGCAGTAGCATGATTTCATCATCAGAGCCGGAAAAATTCTACTCGGAAGCGAAAGAGCGACCGTAAATGCTACGCCAGCCAACCTTACTGCGCACTACCAACGAATGGGATGAGTCGAATTACATTAATAGTCGGATAGGGTGGTCCGCCCGGTGGTAGAAGCGACATACGGTTCTCTAGAAGGCCACAAGTGGTAGGCATTATGCCGTAAGTGATTGTTAAGCCAAAGAGGAAGAAGCAGCAGCAGAAGTCTGATAGAGGAATAACCGGCAAAGGAAGGAACGCATCAGTTTCCAAAGTAGAAACGTTGGAAGAAACCGCCGCTCTGTGCACGGAGGGATCAACTTGACATACTTTACTACGAGCTGCTGTGAACTGGGCTCGAGGAAATGATGGTCTACCCGCATCCTGTAGAAGTTAGCAATAAGACAGTCCCACCGAACTGCGACTTTGCTTCATCCGTTTCGGCCGTCCTGCTGTTAAGTCATCGAGGAAATGAAACAACATGCTACGGAGCGTTTTTGCATGCATTAATACCGTGCAGATAGGAGCTTGCATTGCAGGTTTGCGCGCGTATACTACCATCACTACTAACTACGATTACGGATGCTGTGGGGTATGGGTCAGTTTTGGGGTCGCTTGTTCTGTTCAGGTCGCTGGTGAAGGCGAGCAGTCGAGAACCTCGCAACCCATCGCAATACCCTCCAATACTACAAAGGTGTGGGGAGAAGATGTTGGGATGTTGGATGCTTTACGGGGCCGAACGATAGTCATCATCTGTTGCGACTACCACCACCCCCTTCAAAACAACACATTCAACGTCGCACATATTACTCCAAATCCTCATCGCTATCGATGATCAGCTTGAACGAGAAGGGCTGGAAACCGTAACCCAAACCCTCGTAGAATTTGCTCATAAACTCGACCCTGAGAACGAGAGAAGAACCGTTGGCACAATTAGTTTGGAATTGCTAAGGGCACCGGGGGAAGATGGAGGCGTACCAGTGCAAACGTAGCGTGTGCAGGAAGGCGGACAATCCTTCCATCATGACGAGGATGGCGAGCGTAAACAGTGACCAGGCGCCAAAGACAAAGTACAGCATGATCGCACCCTTGTAGGACGTTTGCTTAAGTCCCATCGACAGCACCATGTTCCACAGGACCTCCGATAATTCTGGGCGGAAGTGGAAGCTTTAGGTTACGGTTTCCAAACAAACAAAAAAAAACAATCGAAGAAAGGCTACTTACGGGCATGCGCAAGGGAAAGCGCCCACAGACGCAGGTAGGACGCGGTGTGTGATACCGTGCTGAGCACGTACTCGATCGTGTGGATGGCCTGGTGGATGAAGATCTCTGCCATCGGCTCATCGTCGTGCGAATCGTGTGGTTTCGGGCTGGACGCGTGGTTCGAGTCACCTGCCTGATGGACGTCCCCGTTGTTGGGAATTGGTGTCTAGGGAAGGGTCACGAAACAAGGGGTCATTTCCCGTGGCGCAGCATCACGCAATGGTCGCAGCAGTACTCACCGGTGACGCATGCTTGCGCTTGAACATCAGATAGAACGGCTTGCCGAGCAGCATCCAGGGAATGCACAGCAGCGAAATGAACACGAACGTGCGCTGCACCTCGTTCTGGCCGCTAAACATGAACTCGTCACACCCGTGGAACGGTTCGGTGTTCTTGAACAGCATCATGTTGATGAACATGATCAGCACGGACGGTGCGCAGCCGGGCGTACGCGGCTGGTAGTCCGTTTTGGCGGTGTAAGCGACCCACTTCATGAACATCATGAACACCATGTACGCGAACAGCAGCACGAGAAAGATGATCTGCGGCAGGAACTCCAGCACGATGCTGACGCGCTTGCGGAAGAAGTTGTGGTTGACCACGCTCATGCACACGCCGAAGATCATGTGCACCACGCCGAAGATGATCGACAGCTTCATCTTGTACGAGTTCAGGAAGATGATCTTGTTCGTGGCCAGCTGCCACACGGGATCCAGCCCGACCGGATAGATGTCCGTGTGGTAGTCGATCGAGCCGGGATTGAGCGTTAGATCCTTGTTGCTCATCACCGTGGACGTGTTGTAGTTGATGGTCCAGGCCGAGCCGAAGATGTTCATCGACTTGGAGAAGATGTCGTTGTACACGAACCCGGTGTACATGGAGAACAGCCCCATCAGGAGGATGATGTACCGGCCGCCGAAGAAAATGTTCCAAATTTCGTTGGTCGACTTCTTGGCGCCCAGCTTCTTCTCGCCCGTTACCATCCACAGGCCGAACAGTGCCATGATCATACCGTGCCCCAGATCGCCGAACATGATGCCGAACAGGAAGGGGAACGTGATGATGGTGTACAGGGCCGGGTTCGCCTCCCGGTACGACGCGATACCGTACGCATCGATCAGATTCTGGAAGCCGCGCGTAAACTTGTTCGTTCGGTTGTACGTCGGCGGTGCCTCGTTCGTGTCGATCACGTTCAGGAAGGACGGTATCGTGCTGCCAACGGCGGCGGACCCATCCGACAGGGCTTTCTGCACCTTGGGTAGGTCGGGCACCGGCACCCAGCACTCGCCGATCAGACACTTCTTGGTGACGTCCATGTTGAACAGGTTCAGCGTATGGTAGATCGCCTTCATCTTCTTCACCATGATGCGCCAGCTGAACAGTTCCTTCGCGACGGTAGCCAGCACGATCGAGCGATGATCCTGCGTCTGGTTCAGCACCATCTTCAGGTCCTCGAGACGCGTGCAAACGCCCTTCACCATCTCGGTACGCTCGGATCCGGAGCTCGGACACGGGTAGAGCGACACGTGGTACCCGGTGCATACCTTCTTGATGCGCGCCTTCAGCTGCTCGCCTTGGAAGAACGCCACGAACACGGTTTTGAAGATTTCGTTACCCTAGAAAATGCCCGGTGCGAGAAAGCGAAAGCAAGATCAAGATCTTCTATTTATACGCCGGCAAAAGCTGCTAGCAACTATTTTTGTCTCGCCTATCGAAATCTCTCATAACTAAAGGGCGTTGAGAGAAAGGGGGCATGCCCCTTTCGTCTCCGCTATCTTACCGTGGCCGGATCCTCCAACGGGTCCTCCAGCTCGACCTGGCGCAGAAAGATGTTACCGCGCGAGATGCGCCACAGCATCCGCTCGAAGCCCGGCATCTTTTCGCGCTGGATCACCCCGGCCACAAAGCCCAACCGGCCGCGGCTCTGAGCCGCGGTCGGATCTTCCGCAATCAGGTTGCTCTTGGCGCCGTCCGTGCTGACGATCACCTCCTGCTCGAAGAAGAACGATTGCGTCCGCTCGAGCACATGCTTCAGCTCGGTCAGCTCGAGATAGTTCGACTTCAGGTTGACCGCGTTCTGGGACAGTTCGAGAATTTCGTTCTCCGTCTTCTCGAGCCGCGCTTCGAGATCGATAATCTCGCGCGGGTTCGGTGCGCGGGGCCAATCGTCCACCGAACACTCGGGGATCTGGACGCTGTCCTTCTTCACCTCGCCCTCGACGTACCGCAGCTTGCGCTCCATCTCATCGCAACGGCGTACCTCGCTGACGAACTTGCGCTGGAACGCGTTCACGTCGGCGTTTAGCTGTTGTGTGCGGAGGAGAAGGAAGAGGAAAGTGCGTTAGAGGGGAAAGTGTTCGAACGAGAGAGGTCCGGTGAGTCTTACGTCACGAAACTGGACCGCCCCGGTCTCGCCCAGCTCGGACACGGACGTGTAGGCCGCTTCCGGCTGGATAAACATCTGGCACAGGGCCATCTCTTCGCTCCGGAACATCATCGCCATGGTGTGGCGGTTGCTGCAACGGGGCGCGCCTGCTGTACTGGATCAGAGAGCTAGAGGAAAGAGAAGAAGAGATTAACACGACGAGGGTTTACCACAAACGAACTCAACAACGTAACAAAAGCGATCCAATCAAATAGCCCCCATTTCACTGACAACAATGGCCCAGAGCAGCGTGAGCGCTCGCACCCAAGAACCCGTGATGCCTGTCACGTGACACGCGTAACGATCACGATCGTATCGCACACACAGCGCGCCGTTCGAAAAATCAATCACCTGACGCGGAATACAATGACGCGACTGTACAATGTGGTGGTTTCGAGACTCGGTTCTACACTACCTCCAGCACCACTTACTTTCACCAATATTCGCAACACAACCCGATGACCCTGGCACGGGTTGGAGTAGGCTTAAAGTTCAAGGACGGAAACGTACGGTGGTGCCCGATCGAGCGTGTGGAGCGAGCTCGAGCGTTTTGATCGGGTAAGTCGGGTTGCCTTCCGGTCGAGTGTCACTGAACGACTGAAAGCGAGCCCGATCGCGGTGGAGTGTTTGCTTTCGGGTTCCGAGCAGCGATCGATCACCGCGAGCGATCTTGCGATGCCCCCCCCCCCCCCCCACCATGCGTCATCGTAGCTCTCGAGCCAGTACAGACAGTGTGCTGTTCTAATTGCAACGATCGCCGTCGGCGGACGGTCGGTGTTGTTTTGTTTGCGCCGCTTCGTGCGTGTGCGTCCCTAGAATGTTGGTTTGTTTTAGATTCGCCTGGCCCCTTTTGTGCGGCGTATCAATGTAACCTCTCTTTTACACGGCCTGCTCGGTTTCGGGGATCGATTACGCTCGGCTATACTTACACTACCGAGATGATCGCTGTGCTCGTGGTGGTGTTCCGGTTCACGTGATGGCGATGATGGCGATGATGTTGCCGTTATCGATTCGGCCAGGAGTTGCTGTGTAGTGTGGTTGGTTGACACCTATTTGCCGGATCCGCGCACTAATTTGCACCTCAAACAACGGCACACCCGTAGCGGAGAAGGCGCACGGCGCTTGTGTGTGCGATCATGTGATGCGAAGAAGAATGCTTCACCCAATCGAGGGCGCGCGCTGCACACGGATGCAACGCCGTACCGAGTGCCGCGCGGTTATCACTGACGCGAACCGATCGAACCAGCCGAGCCGAGTAGTGTGTGCGATCGCGACACATGCTACCATTACACTGGCAGGCTGTCGTCGTCGTGGTCGGAAGGTCACGCGCCTACTGTTCGCCTACAGCGGATGGGTCGTAAACGTGGACGACGCCTGGTTGCCCAGCGATCAGGTACGCGTTTCCTTCCGCCGTTCCATTTCGATTGATCGAGCCATTTTTGGTTTCAAGGTGGTTCTCGATCTGTTGCTAGTAGTGGTAGCCGGTAGTACTAAAGGTAGTCACGCACCTGCACCCGGAGTGTGTACGAAGCAAGGCGTAGCTTAGTATGAGAGCGGTATTTTTTCGGGGTCTGTGTAATGGTGGCCGTTGTTTGCTTTCGAGTGTATTGTGCTCTGTGGCTGCTGGGCGCGCGGGATGTAACGAGATCCACTGCCTGGCACTCACTCTGTTTGTCGAGTAAACATTTGTTTTTCGGAGAGGGTGCGACAGAGAGAGTTACGATTGCACCAAGACCAGTGTATATTACCACTTGCTTAAAATATTATTTAAAAGCTCATTTTAACGGACTTTTTTTTATTAGTTTTGAAATTAAAATCACCGGGCGAAATAATCATAAGAAACGATAGCCCAAGAACGAGCCAACGAACGTTATGAGTAAAGAGAAGGAAGCAGTTAAGCAATTGTTTACCATATGTATAATCCAACTGTTACAACTTACACACAAGTAAACTGTGTTGAAATGAGGACGACAAAACGAGATGAGTGCTTGTGAAGCGGAATTCCCAACCTCCCCAGACAGTGGCTTCCGTTGCAACATGATCCACGACAAAATTTCCGTTAGGGCTGTAACTTAGCGAAGTTAGCGAAAGGCGTGAACGCTTCCGCTTCGTAGAAGAGTTTGTCTATTGCCAGTAACGTTACAGGTCAATTTATTACCGTCGTCGTCCGTGACCTTCATGCTTAATTAATGTTATATTTATATCCGGACCTTTCCTAAATCGTGTAATCGTAGATTATAACGAGGAATCAATTAATTGGTAATGAAAGCGACACCCTTCAAATCCGTCAATGAAGTCCAAGGATAAGTACTATAGAGAGTCCAAAAAAAGTCCCATATTCTACACTATCCGGCCTTCGCTGTTGTCCAACAGTTTACAATTTTTCTTCTTTACCTCCAATGTCTATAGCTGAGAAATCGGCATTGCCAAGACTGCAACGAATGCTTCATGAAGGTTCCTCTCCATTAGCAGACACGAGGCTCATTAAATATCGATTCTCCCACGATGTGCTGATAACGATGCAAATCTGTGTGGAGGTGAATGCGATGAAACAAACGCCTTAAACCAAGTTTCCAACTCATTTCCCTTCAAATAACTCAATAACGTCGGGGACATCCGTTCAACCAATTTTAAGTTGACTGGGTTTAGAATCAGATACGAGTTTTGGTTATGAATTACCTGCCGCGTACAACAGTCACGTGCCACCATCACTGTGATATTCGCTCGGCTCGAAACATTCGCCTTGTCGTGCATTCTATACCATCGTTTATTTCATACAGTGGCAATCTACGTTCGGCAAACACAGGCATTCAGCTATGCACGTTGCTTTAGTCGGCCTCTTCCTCCTCCAGTATTGCCTTGAAGGAGAACGGCTTGAAGGCGTAGCCCAGACCTTCGTAGAATTTGCTCATGAACTCGACCCTGTTGAGAAGGGGGAAGGTGTTAGATGCTGCGTGCGACGGTTCTCACACAAACAACTGTTCTTACCAGTGCAGACGGAGCGTGTGCAAGAAGGCAGAGAGTCCTTCCATGCCCACCAGGATACCGATGGTCAGGACGGACCACGGCCAAAACACGAGCCAGATCATGATGGCCCCGACGTACGAGTCGTTTTTCAACCCGATCGTGAACACCATGTTGTACAGCACCTCGGACAGCTCTGGAAGGATAAAAAACAAAACAGTCAAGTCGATTGCTCGCGTTTGAGGTTAGTCTGAAGAGTCCTTGGCAACTTACGGGCGTGAGCAAGCGATAAAGCCCACAAGCGCAGGTACGACGCAGTGTGCGAGATGGTGCTGAGGATGTACTCGATCGTGTGGATTGCCTGATGGATGAAAATTTCACTCATCGGCTCATCGTCATGGTGGCCCGATGACGACGACTGGTGTGCCACCTCCGAACCGTGGTCGTTACCCTTCTTTTTGCGCTGGATCATAATGTAGAACGGTTTGGCCAGCAGCAACCACGGAATGCAGATCAGACCCAGCAGGATGAAGATGACCTGCAGCGTGTCCTGCCCTTCGAACATAAACTCCTTGCACGTTTCGAGCGGTTCCTGGTTCTTGAACAGCATCATGTTGATGAACATGATCAGCACGGACGGTGCGCAGCCCGGCTTCAGATGGTCCTCGTCCGTAACGGCCGAGTACATGATCCACTTGAAGAACATCATGAAGCACATGTAGGCGAACAGCAGCACCAGGAACAGCATCTGCGGGATAAACTCCAGCAGGATGTTGATGCGACGGTGGAAGTGGTTGTGGTTGACCAGGCTCATGCACACGCCGAAGATCATGTGAACCACGCCGAAGATGATCGACAGCTTCATCTTGAACGAGTTCAGGAAGATGATCTTGTTGGTGGCCAACATCCAGAGCGGATCCAGCCCGTACCAGTACACCGTCTCGGAGTAATCTTCGGTCGGGTTCAGCTGCAGCTCCTTGTTGCTCATGATCGTGGAGGTGTTGTAGTTGATGCTCCAGGCCGAACCGAAGATGTTCATACCCTTCGAGAACAGATCGTTGTACACGAACCCGGTGTACATCGAGAAGATGCCCATGAGCAGAATAATGTACCGACCGCCGAAGAACAGCTGCCAGATTTCCTCCTTGTTCTTGTCGAGTGTCTTTTCCCACAGCACCATCCACATGCCGAGCAGGAACAGAATCATACCGTGCCCCAGATCGCCGAACATAATGGCGAACAGGAAGGGGAACGTGATGATGGTGTACAAGGCCGGGTTTGCCTCGCGGTACGTGGCGATACCGTACGATTCGATCAGGTTCTGGAAGCCGCGCGTAAACTTGTTCGTTCGGTTGTACGTCGGCGGATCCTCATCGGTGGCGATGATGTTCAGGAACGACGGTACAGCACTACCGACCGCAGCCGACCCATTCACCAGCGCGGTCTTGACGTCCTGCAGACCGGCGGTCGGGACCCAGGCCTCCCCGAACAGACACTTCTTCGATACGTCCACGTTGAACATGTTCAGCGTGTGATAGATGGCCTTCACCTTCTTCACGATGATCTCCCAGTTCGGTACTTCCTTGGCGACATTCAGCAGCACACGCTGGCGCTGATCCTGCGTCTGGCCGAGCACCATCTTGAGATCCTCGATGCGCGTTCGCACGCCACGAAGCATCTCCTCCCGCTCACTGTACTCGTTCGGGCACGGATACAGCGAGGCATGATAGCTGCGGAAAAGGCACCAACATTCATTACTGACCCCCGCAGGGGACACAAACCAAAGAATGCTTTTAGTAGCACCCGTACTTACCCAGCGCACACCTTCTTGACGCGCGACTTGAGCTGCTCGCCTTGGAAGAACGCGACGAACACAATCTTGTGAACGGAATCACCCTGCGGAACGGAATGGTCAAGATAAAAGGAAAGTTAACCAGAAATAGCTGGTAATGCACGGTAAATAGTGATAGGAAGATTGCGTCCACCCCAAAGAAAATGAGGCCAACAGCGTCACATTATCTGCAGGAGGTCACACCGCCGTTATATAACGCTCACTGCGCCACCCCGCAAAACATTCGCGGTCCGAAATGTAACTGGCCCCAAAATTTAACTAATCAACCAAGATTGCAAACAAACGGTGCTGCCTTACGGTGCGCCATCACCAACACCTCGTGACCTTATCTGCTACAACTCAACAACCCCATGTGACCAGTGATTCGCTAGTTGTTGCGCTTGTAAAACACACCGCCAAGACACCGAACCACTCGATCCAACAGCGCGTTTCCACGTTGCTGATGGCGAGGCCCGATAATATCCCGCACCTACCGTGACACCGTGGCACCGTACGCAACGTTTCTTACCGTTTTCGGGTCAACCAGCGATTCCTCCAGCGTGGCCTGGCGCAAGAAAATGTTACCACGTGATACGCGCCACAGCATACGCTCGAAGCCGATGACGCGTTCGCGGGTAATGACACCGGCCACGAAGCCGAGCGGTTTGCCCTCGTTTGCCGCCTCACCGCCGGTAGCCTCCAGGTTCTGGACGTTCGATTTGTCCGAGAAGAACACCTGCGGATGGGAAGGGCAGCAAGGTATGGGCAGCAGCTCAAACCGATGACTCTCCACCGTCAGCAAACGTCCCCTACCTGAGTCTTCTCCAGCACATGCTTCAGCTCGGTCAGTTCCATAAAGTTTTGCAGCAGTGCATTGTTGTTCTCCGACAGCTCCACAATCTCGTTCTCCGTCTTCTCGAGCTGCGCCTCGAGGTCGATAATTTCGCGCGAGTTCGGGGTGCGTGGGATGACTTCCGGCATGTCCGGGATCGCCACCGAGTCCTTCACGATCTCGCGGCGAATGTACCCGATCTTGCGCTCCATCTCCTCGCAGCGTCGTATCTCGCTCGTGTACTTCCGCTGGAACATGTTGATGTCCGCGTTCAGCTGCAAAAATAAGAGGTTCGAAAGACGGGGGTTCATCTCGTCTCGGCGTTCACTGGTCGGAAGGTGGTACTAACATCACGGAACTGCGCTATGCCCAGTTCACCCAGCTCGGCCACCGATTGGTAGGCCGCTTCCGGTTGGATGAGCAGCTGGACCATGCTCATCTCCTCGCTACGGAACATCGCACCCATGGTGGCGGCTTACGGTGGAGGAAGATTCCCTTCCCGGCTACTTTCACAACGGCGGCACGATCAAACTGGCACTGGGATACTGGTCGACTAATCTTCAGGTACTTGAGCTGAGCACGCGCGGTTCACGACTGTCCCGTTCCACTGCTGGACGGCATCTGCTCTGTCGACGAGTCGGTGACGAACCAATCTTGGAATCGTTTTGTGTGATAGCGCGATATCTTACTTCAGGCCCACGGACGAACGATTCAGCATGCTGTCGTCGTTGCGCCGCGATAAGAACGTCACGTGAGGCTTAAAGGTGCCCAAGAATGCCAGTCCATCATATGATTGCTTTCGTCTGATGAGTGGGTTGTCCTGCCAGCAGTTCAATGTTTAGGTGATGGAGAAGCTGCCTAGAAAAGCCAATCTCTACTATCACCCACCAAATTTCTCATCTTCGACCGATTCTTTAAAATAAGCTGCCTCGCCCCTCTCTCTCTCTCTCTCTCTCTCTCTCTCTCTCTCTCGGCGTTACCCAAAGGTACTTCATCGCGCAGTTAATAGAGTTTGTTGCTCTAATTTAAATAGAATACAACCGTTTCTTACTCCATAAATCTTGAAGCTTCGCGGTCTTCATCACTAATCTATTCCCGCGCCATCCACCAGCACCGCGGTCCAGGTGTTGTTAGACCGGCTTAAAGCAAATAGGTTGTTGAAGGGCTTTTCGGGAACGCTCGGTAACCCGCGGCGCGATAACGAATGTGTGTGCGATAAGAAAATGCCTCACACCGTGAAGCCGATGGGTGACGCGCACAGACATTGGCAGTATCGGGGTAATTAAGCACACAAGTTTATCTCTCCACCGTTGCACAGAAGCCTTTTACCGATTGTTACGATAATTGAACAACAAGGGCCAACGACAAAACGCCTCGAACTATTAGAAATCGTCCAGAAGGGTGTCAATAGCATTCGCGATCGAGAACGTTGTGTGCAATGCTATGTTCCGGTCGTTGAGAACCGTACGTGACGGATGTAAAGAACGATGGAGATGGAGGCAACTTGGTTAGTAAGTTGAAATCTTGTCGTAAATGTGTTATATATGGCACGTACATGGGGACAAGCTGTCTGACTGCCTTCTGTCCAACTCAGAATGGACAGATTCTAGTCGGTCGCAATGGATTGCGACGTTAGTGGCATATACATCACATTATTGAGTGTTGGTTAGAAGTGCAGGGTTCGTCAACCTTTTTCAAAAATAACGGTCAGTTTGAATCGTTAAGTACGCAGCCGTTTTACATGTGCCGCATGATTCAAATTTAAGTCTCCAGCGTTGTGCGGGAATTTACCACGCACCAACGGAACTAACTATTCAGCTAATGCATTCTTTCTCGCGCTAGATTACCGTACCGAAACTAACAAAAATAAAGAAGAAACATTACCCTCGTCTGGTGTAAACAACGTTACTCAACCGCAACGCGATCACTTCATTCATTTCTGTCTGACCTTTTCGGCCAGTTCGCTCGGTTTCAGTACACCCCGCTCGGTGATAATGCCCGTTATCAGTTCGGCCGGCGTAACGTCAAATGCCGGATTCCAGCACCCAATCCCGGGCGCTGCAATCCTTTGCCCGGCGATGTGCGTTAGCTCGTGCTCGGGTCGTTCCTCAATTTGATGTACGAACCGTTCGCGATGGCGACATCGATCGAGGTGAACGGAGCGGCTACGTAAAACGGTACGCCGTGATGTTTCGCCACCACAGCCATCTGGTACGTGCCAATTTTGTTAGCCGTATCACCGTTCGCAGCGACACGATCCGCACCGACGATGATGGCATCGATTTTACGGCTGTTCAGCAGGGCGGCTACCATGCTGTCCGTCACGAGAGTGGCCGGAAGTTTATCGTGCACGAGCTCGTAGGCGGTAAGACGGGCGCCCTGGTTGTACGGACGGGTTTCCGTGCAGTATACGTGATCTGAAATAAATTAATATGCAATCATGCTCAAATTGCAAGCACATTGCAAGCGTACTGACCTAAGAGATTCCTTTCATTTACGCTCCGGATCACTCCAAGTGCGGTTCCATAACTAAAAATGTAAAAGTTTTGTAATAGCAGTTGAATTGAGGCATTCTTTTCCTGCTTACCCTGCCGTAGCGAGCGATCCCGTGTTGCAATGGGTAAGCAACCTCAACGGTCTATCTATTCCTTTCAGTAGTGCATTGGCACCATTGTCACCGATGGCACGGTTATCTCTAATATCCTTCTCCAGCATTTGCTCAATAGATTTGATAACCCTGTAAACATTAAAACAGTTTAGCGATTCGTTAAAGACCGTCTTCTCAGTGAGTAGTAAACCAATATCTCACTCTTGCTTCATCCCGTCAACGTTAACCGTCTCGTTGTTTAACAAACTCGTGGCCAGATCCTTCACCTCATCGGCGGCCAGCTTCAGATTCACTGCCGTCGGTCGTGACGTGACGAGATACTGCAGATGTTCGCCTAGTTCCTTCTCGAGCGCAACCTTCGTGTCGTACTGTTTATCGTAAATCTCCACCACCAGCGATAAACATCCAACGATGGCAATGGCTGGTGCCCCTCTCACCTAAGGCGGACAAGATTTAGCACATTCCAATACAGGGTCTTATCCGTTTCAACTTACCTGCATCTTGTGAATCGCACTCCAGCCATCCTTTACACCGGCAACAGGAATGTACTTTGATTCACCGGGCAGTAGAAGCTGGTCCAGTATTTGCAGCTGGCCGGCTTTATACTTGATTGCTTCGAGCGTCATTCTTTAGTTGCTGGTTGTCGCTAGAAATGCACAGCACTGCGGAAAAAACGTGAAAATCCGCCGCCGTTCTTATCGGGAATGATTGTTTACTTTGCGCGCGGCTTTGTTGACGTTTATGATTTGACAGCTGGAAGCCAGTGCTTCTAAACTCTGTGCCGCTCTGTGGGAAGCAACTGGCCTATAAATTGCTATAGTTGCGTGCATTTTTAACATTTTTTCTCGAATAACTATTCAAGTTAAATTGTAATTTCATCCCACTAAAATTGAAGCAGAGTGTTTTCAAGTTTTGTGACTTGGTCGTTCAGTTTCTCCTCAACAAGCTTCTGATGGCCACTTGTACGCAACGTTGCGCCCGTTTGATACAACTTGTATGCTACGGATACGAATCATAACGGACAGCAGCATAACTTTTCAGGGCCGAAGCACGTTTCGCCGGAAGATACGATGATCCCTTCAAAAAGTAAAGAAACGCTCAGGGCAATGAAAGAATCGTATTTGTGTCCCTTCGAACCGATCGTTATCTTGCATAAATACAAACAAGAAAAGGGTGCTTTACTTCCGGTCTCCGAGCCTGGTGTGAATATTGAACGATTTAATTCTCCGGCGCGATAAAAAGTTGGTGCTTAAGCACACCGAACCTTTCTTCCCCTAGTTCGCTGCAGCTCAAGAGGAATCGTATCAGCGAAAGGGGGTTTTCGTTGTTGTTATTGTGTGTAGGCATCGGATATTCCACATCCATCAGGGATGCGCAACATGTATGTCCCGTTCGTGGCTTATGCGACGGCCCTTTCTCACATGGTGCTGTTCTTGCTGTTCTTTCCCACTTCACTCACTGCACGGCCCTAGCCACCACATGCACACCAGACGCGCGTCTCCGTGTGCGCCGTGGCTGGCTGGCTGCCTACGCACTCCCGAACCCCGGGGCCTACGCTCTCTGCACGCCCTTACAACGCTGGAAGCCGCAACATCGACGGTTTGACAAACCGTCCGAAGCCTCTCCGCTGAGCCCAAGCAAAAGCAGCCCGGCAAATAACATACGCTTACAATATGCGTATGCGCATGTGGGATGTGCATGAGGGCGATGCGGTGCGCATGTCAATAAAAACACGCTTTCGTTCGCAGCACGCAAGCGGAAGAAGCGACAAACGAAACCGGCATTTAGCAGCATGAATGAAACGGAGAGAGCCAGCGCACAGCGGTAGAGCAAGTGAAACGGGGCCAAAAGTGCGCAAAGAACCCGAAGCCTTGAAAACATACTCGAAATATAACCAAAACCCACAACAGCACACTGCGATCGGTACGGCGGCGGTGCGACAAGGAAGGCATGCGAGCGTTCTCGAACTGAACCGTTCGACGCGGGCGAGTGAGCGAGAAAGCTGCATGTAAACATTACAAGCCCGTGTAAAAACGCATTGCGCGGTGAACTACTGGCGATGCGCGAGTGATGATGAACGAACCCGGCATGGACGAAATGTGTGGTGTCTCTTTTCGAATCTTTTTTCTTTTTTGCCTTTCCCGCATGCGGGATGCGAGACGACGATGACGACAGCGACGGCGAGGACGAGAGTTTAGTTTAGATTAGATAATTCGATCAGATGCTCGCCGTCTCGCGTTGGACGACGTGCCGCGGGTGTGTGCTGCCTCTTTTGAGGCTAGTGAGGTAGTCGAGAGAAGACAGACGGCCGAGAACGACACGTTTTGCGAGGTTGCCTGCCGGTAGCCTGGAGTGAACTGGAGGTTCTACTAGCTGTGTGGAAAGTGAGTGAGAGTGCATGTGATCGGTACCATTGCGCTAAAAATCATTGTGATACAAAACGATTTGTAGCATCTTTATGCTCAAAAAACTGTGAGGAAAATCCCTTCCGTGCGTTCATTGATTCACGGTGAAAATAAAAATACACCCAGTGAGAGTGAGAGAGTGTGTATGTGAGAGAGAGATGGACGCTGACAGCAAGAGCAAATAACAAACGCTAGGAGATTTGAACCGGGTTGCTTCGATCCGAACGGCAAAAGTGCAGTAGCAGTTTCCTCGGGGCATCGATCAATAGCAATTCCGGAGCATCGTTCGCTTCCTTCCGCTCGCATTCCGATAGCGGACGTCTGGTTGTTTGTTTGTGTGGGTGTAGAAGTGTGTGGGTGTGAGTGTGTGTGTGCGCAGTATGCAAATTGCAGCAACGCATCTTGCCATACCGAGGCAAGATCTCGAATAATGATCTTTCTCCGTCTCTTGATGCAACGGACTTAAACGGTAGCAGCAGGAGAATGCAGCTAAACGACCGTGTGTTGTAACACGTCTTCCTTCGACGATCGTTCGATCCCTGCGCCGATAGTGATCCTCATTTGTGGAGCAATTTACGTGGGAAGTTGAGTACCACTGATATTAGTGTAACGACAGGCAAATGGATCCACTACCACTGTGTTCAGGTGAGTGAGAAGTAGTGTTTGGCGGACCCGACTCGCGCTCGTCTGGCCATTTCTTCTTCATCTTAGATCCTCCACGATGATTGCATGATTATCCTCGAGTCCGATTTTTCAATTGATTCTACCCGCGTGTCTGTCATCTCTTCGCACCACCGCTAAACAGATAATCCCAACTACTTTAACGAAGATGCCGCGTCCGGTCCGGCGGACGAGGTGGTGGAGCAAAAGAAGCACCGATTCTACCATCTAAAGCGCCTGGTGACCTACTCGAAGCTGAAACGCACCGCCACGATCGCGGATGGTGGGCGGACGGGCGGAGAGTACGCAGAATCGCCTTCCCCGATCCGCGGCACCACCTCCGGTACGATCTTCCGCTACCGGAGCAACAGTGCGTCATGCACGGGAAACGGCGTTCCATTGGATGGATCACCGAACCTCCTGGAGGACGGTGCACCGCGTCCCATCGTGATGCGTCCAGCAGCAGCAGCAGCAGCATCCCCACCGGAGCTGCTGTCACTACTGCCGCCATTTGCGTAAGTGTCCGCTGTGTGGCGTCGGTTGTGTTCCACTTTGCGCTAATCGAAAGCACTTTGTAAACATTCCCAAACACACGCAGCAGTGGACGTTCGGGGACGCTGCCGGAGCGGCGCCCGACATTCCTTCGGGACGTCGACTCATCGCCTACAGCTACAGCCGCCAGCGCAACAGCATCAGCAGTTGGAGCACAATGGCGGCCGCGAACTGATGATGAAAAATGAAACCTCCATCGATGAGGTAAGTGTGTGCTATGGTTTTTCCCTGTTCTTTTTCTAGTTCCCTTTTTTCCGAGTGCTTCCGTCCTGTGCTGCAGGCGAGCCGGATGGTTTACATCAGCAGCACGGTTAAAAGTCCTTCTATGCATTGTTTCCGCGCTTCCATCATCGACTTTCGCAATCAACTAAATGCTGCTTTTTGGATGTTCGGGCTGTCTACCCGGCACGTTTCTTGCAGGTACCCGACGTTCCGGCCCCGAAAGCACCCTGTCAGCCGGCTGGGAACACATCCGATTCCGGTAGTGCGATGCTCCCGCTGGAGAACAGGAAACCAAACAAAAAATCCCTGTCAAGAAACGCTTACCATAACGGCGATTGCGGCCCGGTGTGTGTTGGCTTTTCAAAATCACCCAGCAAGAAAGACACATCCGGAGCAGGGGGGGAGAGAGAGAGAGCGAGATAGACAGCGAAAGCAGAACCTTTCGCGTTCCGTTTATGGTAGAGTACGCGGCGTACTTCCTCGCGTTCTTACGCTTATGGAGAGGTTTTTTTGATGTCTATTTCCGCGTGCATACACTTGTGGCCATATTAAAAACTGTGCACACAAATCATCCAGCGAGCGAGAGAGAGAGAGAGAGAGAGAGAGAGGAGAGAGAGAGAAAGTGAGCACGATAGAGCACTATCATTCTACCATCGTTTGCCACTCCAGGAAACGTTCTATGCCTCATGTTCTAATGTTGCGGCCTTCTGCCCATCCTAATTACCCTCCCCCCACACCCCCCATTCTCCACCCTGTTGCAATTCCTGCCGAACTCATCTACTCTCACTCTTGGGACCATCATCATTTGATTCCCTTTCGCGGTAGACCAGGGCCTTTCCTTCCGTGCCCAATCGAAGTGGTTGATGGCGAGAACAACACTCACCACACCGCGTCATGCATTCAAATTTGCCCCCACAGCGGTGGACGCGAGCCCGCCAGAGCACGAACGCGACGCGCGGATGGCCATTTTTTCCCTTCCTTCTTTCTTGCTTTCTTTATTTTGATCACGTTCCGCTGCTCCCTGGCGGCCCAGCGAGCGAGCGGAACGGACGGACGCGCTCGTGTTGCCATCGCCGTGCACCCCCCGTGGTATCGCGTGGTTTATGCGTATTGTACACACAAACGACCGAAAACAAACACATTAAACTAAACCTCGCCTGCCGCTGCCGATCCGATGCTCCACGTCCTCCGGCAAGAAGGCTGACGGCGATGATGGTGACGAAGAAGACCGATCGTGCTTTTTACAGCGCGATCAGCTTCATCCGCTCGATCGCGAGCTCGTGCCGGAGCTGCATTATTTGGTCGGCAGAACGCGCTGCAGTGACAGTGGCCCGCTGCTCAAGGGAAGCTTCCGAGTAGCGTTTTATTTGCGGTGTCGTGTGGCCCACTCGACGGGCAGTAAACTTGTGTAAAACTGTATCAAAACATTCGGTGTTGGTAATAGTCTCCGATCTTCTGGTCGTTCGACACTTTTGCTTTGGCATTCAGGAACGCTGCTGGCGGCTGCAATGGACGTGCTGTTCGTGACGGCGCGCCACAGCGAGCATGGTATGCTGTGGGTGAACCATCTGAAGGTGTGCTTCGACAAGATTACCAAGCAGCGCGGCAGGCTACCGTTCAAGTGAGTACATCATGGTAGCTTCAAGATTTGAAGGGCCGCAGTTTTGATCTTCGCTTTTTGTGCTCTCATATCGCCCAGATTCCTTCACATCAAGCTAGACGAGGATGTGGTACAGCAACCGCCACACGTGATACAACAGTGCGAATCCACCAAGCTGCAGATCGTAGTCGTGTGTCCGGCGCTAATGGGACTCGCGCCGTCTCTGCTGCACTCCAAGCTCAGCACACTGCTCACACCGAACCGAGTGCTTGGCATGCTGCTGGACGTGTCCGAGAGTGCGGTGCACGAGTTCGCCAAGACCGCCCTGCCCGGCTACAGTCGCTGGCGAACCTGCCCGGTGCGCGAAAAGGATACGGCGTTCGTGAGCGAACTGCTCGGCATTGCTACCGACATTCTCGGGAAGGCGCTACGGCAGCAGACAGTTCTGCAGCGCACGCCATCTGGCACGGAACCGAAAACGCCCACCACACCAACCGGGCCCGCTGCCGGTGTCGGTAACCTCGCCGGTGCCGCAGGCCACGCAGGTAGCAGCCACCGTTCCCACGAGTCTTTTGTGCTGTTCCCGCGCAAGGTGAAGGTGGGCCAGAGCAAGATCCTGCTGATCCTGCACGAACCGCTCACCAAGGAGGACTGGATAAAGATCAAGGTGGAAAAGGCGGACCAAACGATCGAGATCACGAACATCAAGCGGCGCAATCCCTACACCATACAGTTCAGCGTGCCAGGTACTAGCGCGCCGGGTCGTGTTCGGCTTATCCGTTTCTCACCTTCGAGGAAACGAACTGTGAAATACGAAGCGGAAGTGCTGCCATATGGATGAATTGAATTCATCAATGGGAAAGTAACGTGGTTTTCTTTGCTTCTTTTCTCTATGCATTTCTATGTGCACGCTGCAGAGGTTTGTATGGAGATATCGATGATGATTAAGATACGGCTGGAGAAGAATAATGTCGATCTGGGCAGTCGGCCGCTCAAGTGCGAGAGCCAGATGCGCGAGCTCGAACAGATCCTGTCGTCGAAGGATGCACCGATGGAGCTAATCTGTCAGTCGGTCGGCCTGTCGACGAACGACCGGGACAAGCTGGATCTGCTGCTGCTGAAGGCTTTCCTGCGGAACGTCCCACCGAACTACAACCTGCTGAACTACGGTAGCGGAGGCGGTGAGGCTGGGATGGGCTGCCATCGTGACATCTGTAGGTATTTCCCGTTCCCGCAGTGCGAAACGCGAGCACTTTCTCACGATCGATTTTGTTTTGGGGGTTTTTCCCACAGATCCGGAAGAGTATCCGACGCTGTTGCACTTTGCCGCCAGATGGGGCCTGGAGCGACTCTGCATGCAGCTAATCGAATCGCCCGGCGGGGAGATTGCGTGTGAGATGCGCAACATTAACGGTAGGACACCGTCGGACATCGCTGAGGTGGCTGGCCACTACAAAATCTCGAGCGCATTGAAGAATTTTTCGGTACGTTTCATGTTCGGTGTGTTGTGTGTATTTTCCGTGTTAACACGATTGCTTCATTTGCAGCAAATGAACGAACTGACCACGATGTATCACTACTTCAAAGGCGTAAACGGAGCCGGCTCAGATCAGGTGATGATACAACCGAAAGCAGTTCGGTGCTGGTGCCACCTCAACCGTTCCGACAATACGCACACAAAACAAAACGGACGCGGAGAAGATTTTGTCCCACGTCACGCGCTCAAGCAAGCGGAAGGTTATATCGACATGAACTGTGCGAACGGTTCCGATCAGGTGGACGGGGCGAGTGTAGCAAACATCCACTACTTGAACGATCGACCGTTGACCGAATTGACACCGCCGGGGCCGGACGAGAAGGATGTTTGCGGCGAAAATGAGCACAATTTCGATGTGGCCCGAGACACGGACAGACGCTGCAACGGCTCGCTGCGGTCAATGGAATCGTCGTCCGAACGGTCCAAGTACGACATCTTCAGCAACGAGTGTTCGGATCTGTTGGAAAACTGTGAGGCCGGGTCAACCGCATCGGCGGAATGTGCCGGCAGTGGCGACTACATGCTGCAGCCCTCGAACGCACCCTTTCACACCGTCCGACCGCACACCGACGCCACCGCCACCACCGCCACTCCAACCACAGCGGAACCGATGGGCGATTACATGATACAGCCGTCCAACATCCCGGTGCACCCGTACTGCAACGTGCCGGAAGTGGTCGATCGAACCGAACGTCCCGAATCGGCATCGCACGTGCGGCTAAGCTTCCGCAAGGAGGAACCAACCGAGGATACGTACGGCACGACGACGGCTGGCCTACCGCGGCGCCGCAACACGTCCAGCTCCGAGGGACGCACGGTCGACGACGAGCTGCTGGAGATCATTTCCGACTTCAAGAACAACGTATTCTCGATACAGGAGGTGGAGCAGCTGGTAACGCTGTGGAAGAACCGCAACGACGTACAGAAAAGCTTCCGCGAGAAGCAGGACCAGCTGCAGCGGATGCGTGAACACTACGAGCAGATACAGAAGGAGCTGAAGGACAAGCTGAAGCGTCCGACGCCGTTCGAGCGGATGCGGAGCTTCTTCTCGCGCACGAAACCACCCACCGTGGGCACCAAATCGGGATCCAAACATCGGGGAGCAAACGGAGCGGGGGCAGGAAGTGGGTCGGGTTCGAACGAGCCTACCAGCGCTGATGTGTGTGATGAGATTAAGTTCTCGATGGCAGGGGGCGCGGCCAACGGGGGGTACGCGGTGGTACGACCGCAAAGCCTTTCGCTCAGCATGAACAGTATGGGAAGCGATAATTCAGAGCAGAGCAGCGGTCGGATGTCAGCCGGCACGGTACACACGCCGACGGAGAGTGCCGGCAGCGAACGGCGTCTTTCGCACAGCAAATCTTGGCCGAAAGGAACGCCCGAGAACGAGAACTACATGGTACCGCCGTCACCGCGGCCCATCAGCGAAGAGTTGCATCTGGTGCGGGGGGTGCGGTTGGGAAGCGGAACGCTCGTCGGAGCCCTAACCGCTGCAGCAACGGTAGCTGCTCGAGTACCGCCAGCAGCCACAGTAACCACAGCAGCCATAGCAGCCATAGTAGCAGCAGTGCGGGCTCGTGGGCCGGTGGAACGAAGCACGAAATCGCACTACGTAATGTATCCGTCGAATGTGCCGGTGTTCGGGAGCGCGGAGTACATGAACGTACCGGCAGCAATCCGGGGCGCACACCAAAGATGATGAGCGTGGCGTTACGGCGACGCCGGCAACGACCGAAGCTGGGTCGTACACCGAGCGACACCGGTACGCCCCATCTCGTCACCTTCCAGTCCATAATGGAGTGTAACGAAAGCGCCGACAGTGTGGAAAGCGTCACCTAGCGGCAGATCGGAAGCCGACCAAGCGTGCTAATAGGCGTGCGGTTGTAGGCGGCCTTCCGACGCCAATCCCCCGGGAAGAAGGGGGAGGTTTGGCTTGGTGGTGCCGCGTGGCCTCATTGTTTCCGTCTCCAAAAAATCCAAAGGTTAATTGAAACGATAGCATAGTCGCTGTATATCGTCGCGCGTATATCGTCTTTAGAAGTAAAGGCTAAAGAAAGCGTATCAATAAAGAAAGCTGTGTCCCGGCATGTACCGAAATGACGTCTAGATCCTTACACACGCTTCCGTACGTATTAACCGTACGTATGGCTTCAGTTTAACGACGTTTAAAGACACGGTAAGGCTGCACTGTGGGCTCGTGGAAGGACGTGTCCGAGGTACAACTTTGGGCAAACCGAACCGAACTCAATCTCTACCGATATCAGATGTCAAAACTCGAAACAAAATTAATTCATGACAGCTTTCTGGGAAGTGGAGAATTTTTCGGATTGCGGCAAAATTTAAATTTAAGCCTCCAACATTCATCGTGTTGGGTTGGAGAATCCAAAATAATGGTGGGCCTACCAACAAACACTAACACAGACCGATTTACGGAAGCTATGGAGAGGCAATCACACCTTTGAAGTAGTTCAAAACGTCACCTATCTGGGGTTAAACGTCAGCACCGATAACAATCTAGACTAAGGAATCTTTTTCACTCAATGTCGCGGCGGATGAAGCTGGGACCTTTATAGTCCCAGTACTCACATACGCTTCTGAGACATGGACTCTGTTCTAAATTGACGAAACCCTCCCATTTTACACTCACTGGACGATTCGTCCCGGAAATTCTTTTAAGTCCACCCAAAACCCCACCGATAACTGTGTGCTCATCTTCTACTTCTTTTTCCTTGGTACTACAACCTCGAGAGGGCTCGGCCTGCCATTTCTGGCTTTCTGTTACTTGATTTTACCCGTAGCAAAGTAGTCAGCCCTGCGTACGGGAAGGCGGTCTGGATGGGATTTGAACTCCGGTCCTGCCGTGTGAAGATCGGCGCCGTTATCGCCTCGGCTAGCGGACCGCCCCACTGTATTTATTTACTAATTTAAATGCATCAGAATCAGCCTAAAATTCGAATATCTTTACACTATTTGACGCTAAGAAGAGACCCACTGTTTTGGCCTGTTATTGGCCCACCGTGCCGCCGGTGTCACATGTGTGTCACACGTTGCGTGTGGGTGAACCACAGCACCACGGCATCCAGGCGCAGAGGGAGGTATCGTGAAAGCTTAGCTAATATCCGTTTGATGGAAGATTGTCATGCCGAAGTCGAAGCGTGCGTCCCGGGTACTGCCGGAAGCACCATCTGTGACTGGGTGCGTACGCGCATGGTGCTTGGGCGTGAAAGAAAGGGTGGGGGGCTGGAGCTGGCAAGGAAATCAATTACTTCTACGGCGTTCTCTCGGCAGCCGTGTATAATAGCTCAAACCTAGCGCAACTCGTGGAGGGGTTCTGGGAGGGATTCCCGGTACGGCAGCCGGGGCGCTTGATGTCTCCATTCAAGTTTGCCGTATTTAGATTACATTTTGTAGTGGAAGATATATTTAAATACACGCTTTGTGGGGGGGTGGAGGGTGACCGTGGGACAGGAGGAATGCACAATCGGAGGCAGGCAGGCCGGAGTGTTGTACTTAGCATTCCGCGGAGGCTAAGGTGATCCCTTCTCCTGCCTTCTAATGACTTCGATTGTTGCACCGTGCGGACGATGGGTCATCGTGCATTGGTGGTAGCTAGAAGTACATCTTTGGTTTGCGTAATTGATTTAATTATCCGGCGAGCGGGGGTGTGTGGCCTGAGGGACACAGGCAGCCGACCAGTTAAAGCCGTTTACAGCAAACTTTGGTGAACTCCTGTTTGTCCCTCGATCGATTCAATTACTCCCGAAGAATGTTAATGATGTTTTTTTTTGTGCTGGTGGTTGCCACCCGTATTCTTCAACGCATCTGTGTTTGAAGGGTTTCGGGAAATTAAAAAAAAAATCCCGAGATGTTGGTACTTCGTTTGGTTCGTAGAAAATCTTCAAAACGTGTCGTTTGATTGACGTTTTTTAGCATGACAAAATGATTTTTCGTACGGCTATTTTTGGTCCGGGGAACGGGGAAGAAGAATGTCACTGTGATTTCTAATCTTTGAAAGTTATTCCATTTTTTTTGTTGTTGTCTCCTCCTCTGGTTCCTCTTGGGGCAGAGCTGTTTCAAGAGGAAATTCATTGCAAATTCCAATTTCGCCTCGATTGGTCCGCCTCCATCCAGATGGGTTCACCTTTTTTCGCGTGCTTTGCGCGATGTAATACTGCGGAGGATGAAACCGAAAATAGAAGAATGTTTGTTTTGTTTTGTTTGGTTTTTCGGCATAAAATGACTTTGATGTGAGTTTTTGGCTCCAAGTCTGTTTTAACTCACGTCGGAGCTGGAACTATGAAATTAACCATCGCAACATGTTCGCCTTTGTCCCAAACATTTGATAACAACCTTCCAGTTACCGCTTCGTCGGCAAATCTCAGTCAGGACACGGTGACTAACAAAAAAAAATCATCATTCAATTCAATTCGGAACCGAACCGAAACACACCCGTGAAGGCAAATCGGTGCCTGCAGGCAAAAGTTCAAACACAGTGTCTGTTGTAATCGATTCTTAAGATCTCTCCGTTTTGTGAAGAAAGCAAACGAAATAATGATGGTGGTGTGTTTGGGGCGAAAAACTTCCCCAATCTACTGAGCGCGCAGGAGGGAAGTTTTTTTTGCTTTTTGCTGGTGGTAGTGTTTTGCCAAAACTCTGGTCTCCATTTCGAATCGCTTCCAACTCCCGGCTCAAACTCCCGATGACCTTGTTAGCAAGAGTGGGTGTGACGACGGGCGGGTTGAATGGTATCGCAAACTTGTTAGTTTTGATTTGCACTGGTAGGGTGGGGGGCGAACTTTTGGGCAAAGTTTAAAGGAGATGGGATGAAAATTACTATTTGTTTTAGGACAGCAGCCGATGAGGATCGTGTTTGAGGACGATGAGGAAAAAGAATGACGGGGAAAGCTTCGAAATCAATTAGCGAGCGAGCCGGAGAGTTCTACAACACACATACACACATGTAATCCGCATGACAACTGGTCCGGTCACTACCAAGATCTGACCATTAATCTTATCGCCTAACGAAACACCTGTCCCGGCCGGATGGTTGGCGTCGAAGTCGTCGATGACGGTACATTCCATGCGATTCTACCTTGTCTGGGCGGTTTTTCCCGGAAAACCCAAAACTGTTCCACTAACGGATCTCGAATGTCTGACCTGTCGGTAATAGCCGCACAATGAACTTGAAGCAAACCCGCCCCCACCCCCTGAATTGACGGGACACGTTGCCATAAACTTCGCACAGTACCGCACACCAATAAATTGTGCTTCTCGAACGCGATGCTCCAGTGAACCATTTCTTTCACGGCCGAAAGAAGGTTTTTCTTTTCTTCTTTTCTTCCCCCAATTTCCCAGTGGACCTAAGATGGACCACCGGGCAACATACGGAGGACAACCGCACCGTTAGCCGTTAGCGAAGAGAAAATGGTGAGCTTTGGTTTGGCCGGTCAAACATAAGACAGAAGGCCAAGACAGGACGCAAGTCAATTAGTAGGCGGAAGCTCGCTCGCCAAATGCAAACAAAGGCGGAAAATTGGCCTCAGAGACTTCAGAGAAAAAGTTTTCCTTCACCGCCCGCCATCCGTATGTCACACAGGCGGCCGCTATAGTGAGCAACATTCAGAACTGGAGCACGGCGTGTCGGGTCGGGGGGGGGTGCTCCTGTTTACATGGTTATGTTTATGTAACACACGCGGGGTGTAAAACGGGGTGAATGCAGGCACTCGCGGCGCTGAAGAAACAGTGTCGTATTTTCCTCCATGTTCGTTTACCTTTGGTTTTAGGTTACGGGCACCCGGAGCGTGTATGGGACCGCGCGGGGTTTTGGATGTCGCAAGCATCGCGAAAGCGCTGAAGAGGTAGAAAAAGCGGGGTGGCACTCTACCCACCCCCCCCCCCCCCACCCCCACCCTTCCCGTTAACAGGTTCGGTAGTACTAGAAACCCTCATTTCGCCGAGTGTGGCGGTAACCTGTGTCTCGTTTAAAGCAGCAACCAGTACCTCCTCAGGCAGGATGGATCCTATTCCTGGGGCGTCGTCGTCGCCGATAGGCTTTTGTCCAAAATTGCCACCACGGAACGGTTGGCATTGGCATTAATTAGCATCGAAAATGGATGTGATGTGTCTGCACAGTTCAAGAACACATCTGCCCGAGGCCCGAGCCTTGGTTAATTTGCATTTTTGGGCAGAACGCTCTCCGACATCTGGTGAGGGTGAAAGATAATTGCGTTCTGTTCGGTGACGCACTCATACACACACACACGCTGCGCTATGCTCCGATGTGTCGAGGGGCGGTTGTGATGGAACGTCCCTGGGATCCATATGGTACGGGTCGGCGCGGGGTCATGGCATACCGCAACCAAGCGCACCTTATGCTGTTTAATGCTGCCAGAACGCAGTACTTTGGGGGGAATGTTGAAGCCGGGGAAAGGGTGGCTTAATTCATGCGGCGGCGTGCCATTTGCTCGGATGCCGATGCCGTGGCGCGTTACGCATTGTTGACTCTCGCTTGCATGCCTCTACGTACTGTTCCACCAACCCGAAGCAGAGGGGAGTGGGAAGCTATAACGCGCGCACGGAACCAACTTCAACTCTTCGTAGTCAGTGTGTGTGCCGAAATGGAAGCGTAGCTGGCGTTGGTTGCAAAGGAGACACAATTAAAAAGGCTTACCTGTACACTGGAGGGTTAATCGAACCGGAGAACGAGGAATGGCGGGGAGGGGTGGAAAAAACGTTTGGAAATGAAGTTGGAAAATAATGGAAACGAACACAGCCAGCAGGCACCGAACGGAAGCCACCACCATCGTTCGGTACGCGAGTTCCCGGTCAGTCGGTGCGTTGGTGTTGATCTACCGGATGCTCCAGAAGTCAC